>NC_067415.1:40894445-41126945 GCF_009764475.1 Pristis pectinata | reverse complement strand
CTGTGTATAATGTGAATACAAACAGAGGATGATATCTCCAGAAATGATGGAGGAGTCTGAGGTGTAGGAGCTGAGAAGTGTGGAGGGGTGCAGCTGGAGGTGTGTGGGGAGTGTGATTTGGGAGATAGAAAATAAGAAACTGGTGGAACTCAGCAGAGAATGGTGCCCTGTTCTTTGCACTATCTAAATTAATATCATTAAATGTTGTCAAAGTTGTTTGATCATATAAGTATAAAAGATTGAAGGGAATCTAAGAAATCTGATCAATTCACTGCATGGAAATGGGATTTGATGTTATGCATAATCAAGATTGGAAAAAGAAAGCGAAATATGTGGCAAAGAAACTCAGACAGATGGACTTTCCTTTCTTTTGGGATTATAGCTGCAATAGACAGATTCCCAGATGTAGTATTTAACTCTGAGAGGCAGAAAAAAAAGATTTGGAATGTTTCCTCATGAGGTTAGAACCAACAACAGACTGAATTTCACAGAGATGTATTTGATGGTTTAAATTTATTGTCTCATATTTCTTTACTACAGCAGTAGTAATTTACATTTATATTATGTTTTATAACAGCAAAGTTTCCTGAGGCGCACTTCACAGTGGTCTTATCAAACAAAAATAGTTGAGTTACATAAGGAGGTTTTAGGACAGAAGACCAAGAGCTTGGTCAGATAGAGTTTTTTAAATGAACATTTTAAAGGGGAAAAGAGAAGTAGAGAGGTGAAGAGGGACATTCCAGAACCTGGTACTTGAAGGCATTGCCACCAATGGTACACTGGTCTCAATAATGGGGTGCAAATTCCTGACAGGGTTTGGTGAGAAAATACTATTAGTCTTGTACAATTTTACTGGCAGTTCCCTGTTTAACTGGCTTTACACCAGCTAGGCTTGTCTTCCCTGGAAGTTATGAACTTAGAAATTGATTTGTTTAAAATACACAAAGTATAATGGGGAAACTGTTAGGTTAGCTAGTGAGAAGCCTTTCCCTGACTGGGCCTATCAGCCATATCCTTGTCTTACGGTTATAAGAAGAAGACTATTCAACCCATCTGATGCATACTAGCTCTCGGGGAACATTCTCATTCGTCCCTTTCTTCCTTCCCTAATTTCCCTGTACCCCTACTACTTATTCTCTCTCACGCAAGCCCATCAACTTCCCTCTTATTATTTTTGCCACCAGCCTGCACTGCGGGTAATTTAAAATGGGCAGTTAAGTTACCTGCACGTCTTTAGGTTTTGAGAAGAAACCAGAGTACCCAGAGGAAACCTGCATAGTCAAAGAGAGAATGTGCAAACTCTGCACAGACAGCACCCGAGGTCAGGATGAAACCCCGGAGCTATCAGACAGCCGCACTGGCTGCCAGGCCACTGTGTTGCCCAAAATCTAAAATTCGAATCAAGCCTTTAAAGGGTGGAATTGAGAATCTTTTCAACATGCAGTGGGTTATGAAAATGCAGTATCTTCAAAGAGCAACTGATGCTAGCTGAATTGTGAATTATAAAACTGGGGTTAATTGATTTTATACAACCAGCTGTAGTAAGGATCATGGACAAAAAAAAAGATACATGGAACCAGGTCAGAGCAGCCATGACCTCAAAGAATAACAGAACAAGCTCAAAAGGATAAATGCCCCACTTCTGGTCTTGTGTTCCTGATTCATAGAAATCTGATGCAAACATCTCTCCAAACCATTAGTATGTGCAATTATAATGAGTCAAATTCACATCAGTAGACTGTGTATATTGCACCTTTGCTTCCTGCTCTGCTTATAGCACCATGTCAATAACAATTGTAATTTGATATTTAAGCAATGTAATTTTTTTTAAATGAAATTATCTGCATAAACTCTTGGTGTTGTCCTTGTACCTGGAACTGGACACCAAGGAGGCAATGCAACAGTTATTTGTTTATTTGGAGAGACATGATGAATAAACTCAATGATTCTTTTTAAACTGAGGAGGTTCTCCAATGTTTGGCCTTGGCATTGTAGTTGTGAGCAATAGGTAGAAGCACTGTATGCCTGAGATGCCGTAGTAATCGGCACACTTTTGAACTGCATGTTAAAAAGGAAATAATTCTTGTGGGTAATCGGGCATCAATGTTGTACAAAGTTCAAACAGCTGGAATTAATATTCTAATCATCTGTATTGTAATGAGGATCCATCACACAAAGATCAATGATATAATCCAAGTAAGCTTGAGTCTAAAATGTAGTGATTTAGGTGGTTAGAAAACCTTGTAACATGGATTTAGAGAGCCATTAAATAAATTTTGGCCGAGTACAATTGATTTCTTCATCCTTGCACATCCCTGACCATATTGTGTCATTTTGTAAGTACTGAAATAATTTATTTATATTGCCATCCATGTTTGTTGGTCAGGAAGGCAGAATGCAAAAGATCTTGCCGTCTTGGCCGATGGGTCGATGTGAACACTGTGCCGTAAGCAACTTGGAGTCAGCTGTGACTTCCTTCACCACAAGTTGCCAAGTACTATTGACTGGCAAAGGTCACACGTCAGTGAGTAAGGTACTGAGGGCAATCTGCAGTATCCTTGATCCCTGGACGGCGTTGTATTACTTTGTTCTGGCCTGAGTAAGATAGTCACCACTTTAAATTATTATATACCAATCCATGTTGGGAAATAATTGTACAGAGACTTCAAACACAAATAGGATCATGCCAATATTGGAACAGTAATCAAGTGAAAGCACTAGTGACAGAGAGATAAACAAACTTAAGTAAGAAAGACTTTTCTTTAAATTTCAATCCACATAATATAATCTGTTCACATATCCTCTGTCTATGAGGGCAGTGAAGCTGGATTGTGATGGATGCATTATGCACATAACAAAGATTGTGCAAGGAACAATATTTACATCAAATAAATTAAATTGCTTTGACAATATGTTCCAATTATGTGGGACCTTTGATGAGATTATAATGAAGTATGAGGATTTTGCCAGTGGACAGGGAGAAACTGACTAGAAAATCAGTGACTAACAAGAACACTGACTTAAAATAGCTGGCAAAAAAGCCAGAGGGAAAATATGTTTTATTCAGTGAGTTATGATCTGGAATGGTCAGGAGGGCAATGGAATCAGATTTAGTGGTAACTTTCCAAAGAGAATTAGGAAAATAATGAATAAGGGCTGTGGGGTCAAAATTAATTGGCAGTTCTTTCAAAGAGTTAACATGCGTATGATATGGTAAATGGACTTTTTTGGTGCTGCATTGTTGCTTAATATGTGCACCATCTCATGATTCCCATGGACCATGGAAGTCCCTGGCTAAGTCCTGGTAATGTGTTGAAATACTTGTTTTTGGCCTAAGCAGTAATGGACTACTCCAACTATCTATAGGAAAGGGTCCTAAGAAAAAATCCTTCTCCAAGATTCATACTTCACTTTGCTATTTACTGATCTGTGTTGAAAAGTAATTATACATAAACTCCACAACAGTGTTAGGCTCCACTGTGATATCCTCCACAGTTTAATAGACTGACATTTTGCTGTTGAAAATCAGCTGAAAGAATAGGCAGTGCGGTTCTAGTATGAACTTCTGAATCTTTGGTTTGCCATTCCAATACATGGTAAACTATCATAATTCTGTTCATCCCACATTTCGTGCAGTGAAGTATGGTAATTCACAAGTCTGACACCTGTGGTAGGGAGTAGCCTGCCTATGAAATCATGTACATACCACTTATTTAGCTTTCACAGTTAAACTAAATCCATAAATGATCAGTCAAAATACAAGATAATTATTAAAAAATTGGAACTTAGTATAAGCAGGCATTATAAATCAATGTTATTGATCGTATGCTCTTCATGAATAGTTAGAATGAAAAAAATACGTATTTCGAAATGTTTTGAATAAGATACCTTTTCGGTTTTCCATTATAAATCAGTATCATTGGCCTGTATCAGTGTGTTTGTGGTATTACGGCAAAGGTATTGAAGGAAGAGACTTCTGCAATTACAAATGATATTCCCAGCAATTAGTTGATCAATGGCATTGGAGAAACCAGGGAATTGCACCAAAAGTGGGGGATTGGGAGGTATCCATTGGAACAGAAGGTAAGTTTTGTCATACACAAGCCATCCATTCATGTCAATGTTTCCATGAAAACCAGGAAAATGCAAAAGGATAAACAGTGCTGTATACATTTATGCCTTTGGACTATAATGTTTTTGCTCCAGTCACTCCAACTCTAGTACCTTATCAGGAAAAAAAAGCTACACAATCTCTTCATTTCTTTTGAAATGATCTGCAATTTTCCATCTTACTACATCTCAATCAGATCCACTTCTGGTAATCAAATTCTCTCTCATCAAATAGTTGACATATGTGCCCACATTTTCCTATGTTTCCTGAATTAATCTGTATCATAGTATCTTTGGCCGATGTCTGGGTTCACGATGACAAATGACTTATTCCTGCCTGTTTCTTATAACCAAATTTTGTCTTTTGAATATTTTGAATATTTATTTCTTTGTACTTTCTGGAGGTGGATTGAGCAAATACTTGGAGAAGTAATGAAACATTAACCTGATTTATCTCGCAATGTACATAGCAAGTTGCAAGCAAATCCATTTAGTTCAATCAGTGCAGTGCAATTTGTCTTTGCAAGAATATAAATGGCAAAATTCCTAATGAGACCTAAGTTAAACAAAAATAATTTCTGACTGTCCTGTGCTGAACTCCTACTGTCTGTATGTAAGTGTTGTCAAATATTGGGCAAGTTAACAGACTAGTGTCCACAATGTGCAATCAAGCAACATTAAAGCTAACTCATGGACAATTTAAAGACTTGTCTTAGTACCCTTTTATAAACTAACATGAGTAAATGCAATATTTAATTCTCTTGAAAAGCATTATGTTGCTCTAGATGCAAACAGTGTAATTTCACCTGTTTCCACCACCTGTAATTCTTTACAGCAGGAAACAGTTTTCAGGATCATTGTTCCAGAAAAAGAATGCTGGAAAAAAGAACATCAATTTATTTTTCCATTCCTCATGGACTCAGCAGGCAAAGTACCTACCTACAGGCATGACAAATGCTGCTGTATTTCTGTTGGTCTGTAAATATATTTCAAAATCAGAATCAGGTTTATAATCGCTGACTTATATGACGTGAAATGTGTTGTTTTGTGGCAGCAGTACAATGCAAAGATATAAAATTACTATAACTTATTTGCGAAAAATGGAATAACAAAGTAGTGTTAACGAATTCATGGACCATTCAGAAATCTGATGGTGGAGGGGAAGAAGCTGTTTCTAAGTCATTGAGTGTGGGTCTTCAGGCTCCTGTACCACCTCCCCAGTAGTAGTAAATAGAAGCCATGTCCCAGATAGTGAGGGTCCTTAGTGATGGATGCTGCCTTCTTGAGAAATATTCATCTACTTCATTAAGATGAGGTCCAGAGTAGAAATATTCTCTTGTTAAAATAATGTTAAATAAGTATAAGTTAAAATAATTAGAGTAAATGTATTTAGCTCAACAGAAGTATTGATCCAGTAATTAGATTTACTATTGGACTTAGTGCATATGCAGCTACCTCATGAACCAAGGCTCTTCTTGGTTTATATTCTTCCATCGCACGCTATACCTGCTTGCAACTATAGAACTATTGGTGGAGCTGATGTAGATAAAATGAATTGAGTATTCCTATATTTTTATTGGTAAGGTAGAAAAACATTGTTCCCAGAAGTGCTGTTCTTTTTCAAGAATCGCTATGATCTGAACTGCTTGCTGTCAATTGGTTACCAAGCATTGATGTCAATACATAAAATGGGAGCAGGAGTCGACCATACAACTAAGGACATGGTTGATTTCATTTTTGGACTTGAATGCAATTCCCTGCTTGATCTCCATTATCAATGATTTCTCTGTAGTCCAAAAATATCATTTTTGATATATTTAATGGTTCAGCATCCACAGCTCACTGAGGTATGATATCCCAAGGTAAACATGCTCCCTAGTTCTGGATTCCCTCATCACGGGAAGCATCCGCAGACTCCTACCCTGTCAAACCCTCTCAGAATCTCGTATTTCAATTAGATCATCTCTCATCCTACTAACCTCAAGAGAATATTGGTCCATTTTAGTTAACCTTTCTCATAGGTCAACATCCTCATCCCTCCATAGGAAACGTACCCTTCCTTAAACAAAACCAAAAATGAATGCAGTACTCTAGCTCAATCTCATTTTGTTCCTTTACTGTTGTGACCTCCTTCCTCCAACTTCTTTCCAATAAAAGCCAATATGAACTGCTTTTGTATTCTTCCTTCAGAAATAGATAACCTTGCACGTTCCCTCACTTAATCTACCTATATACCTTTTTCAAAACTCTTTGTGAAATCCTTATAATTTACTTTCTCACAACTCTTTCTAGTCAGCAAACTTAGAAACATTTGTATTTTCATTAACATAGATTGTAAATAACTGAGTACCCAACCTGTTAGAGCCTGGCAACTTGAAGATAATCTTTGTTTGTGTTTGCACATATATAACCATCAATCCCAAGATCCCTCATCTTCCCCGGCAATCTTTAATGTGACACCTTTACTGAATGCATTTTACACATACAAATGCATTGGATTTACTGGTTCTTCTTTCTCTACCCTATTAGTTACTACCTCAATGAACTCTAATAAATTCAGATCCCTTCTATGAAAAAATATTGTCAAAACACATTAGACTTTTCCATGTCGTCTGTTATTACTTCCTAATAATAGAATGCAACAATTTTCTGACAACTATGTTCAGGCTAACTGGTCTGTAGATATTTTTCTTCCTCCTTTCTTGAATAGCTGTTACATTTTCAATTTTTCCAGAATTTAGGTCATTTTGGAAGAGCAAAGATGAAGCATTCTCTCTATTCTTCATCTGGTTTTAGTATCTTCTACTGTGAAGGCAGATGCAAAATTTGCAATTACTTCTTTTTACAAACAAGTAACAACTCTCTTTTCTCCTTTTGCTTGGTGGTTTTCACTATCTTCTTTCATTGGTTTCGTAATTAATCTTTGCTGACTTCTAAAATTCTCACAATCCCAGACTCTATTACTATTCTTTGTAAATTTAGAAACCTTTTCTTTCAGTCTAGAACTATTCTTAACTTTTTTTAATGAGCCATAAATTTTCCTTAGGAGTCTAATTCTTATTGGAATGTTCAGAGGGAACCACAGAATATTTCTTTAAATGTCCGCCACTTGTTAGTACACTCATATCATTGAATCTATTTTTTACTACTTGCCTCATCCATCTAGCTCCTCAAAGCCATGTAAGTGTCTTAATTTAAGCTTAAAACTCCAGTTTCAGAATTAAGTTTGTCACTCTAAATCTGAAATTTGTGCAATACTATTCCAGATCACAAAGTGCAAAACATTGGCTTGGGAATGGAAATATAAGTTATCCAATTGTGGTGCCGATTGCAGGTTCTGTTTTCAGCTGGATCAATGCCAGCTCCTGAAGGGGCCGAGCTTGTTGATGGCAGAGACTGGAACAATTTTTATTTTAAGTATCAAAATCTGTTAAAAAATGCTAACAGTGAATTTATATCAGTGCATAAAGTGAATGTATTTAATTATTTCAGCTCATCTAATTTTTGGAACAGTTCGTCATTTTTATATGAAGCATTTTTAATTCCAAATTAGTAAATAATATTTTCCTGCCTTTCCTTGTTCTTTTCAGTTCCCCATAAAATATCTTTTAGTTTTAGTTTTCCTTTTAAATTTATCTGGAACGATCGCATGTTTTTGCCTTGTCATTATGCATCCTTTAGTTTTAGAACCAGATGATGGAGGCATTATACAACATGAAACCAACAGAAGTCAAATTTAATGCAAGAGAAAACTAAGACTTTTTTGACATTTTCTAATCTATTTTCACAATATGACTCAGCTTAGAAGTGATGTACTGCCTGTGGACTTGGGTGTAAATGCTGATGAAGCATCTAGCTGTGATTACCATGGTATGTAAAATAGAAAATAGATTGTAGAATTCTTAGTGAAATCCCAAGTGAATCCAAACCATCACACAGAAGCATCTCTCATGGTCCTAGTGAACTTTGAGAAAGTGGGCTGAGTGCCCAGAGGGATCATAAATGCATAAGTCAAAAGTTTGCCATTCTGAGATTTCCAGTGGAAAAGGACTGTCAAAATGGAATTAACCTGAAAGATGCTGAAGACATAATATGAAATGCTTTTAGAGTAAGTCTGAATTGCAGAATTTGCTTAAGTATTCTTTATTATTATAATAATAATAATAGCAATATAATTTTAATTCAAAAATTCATTTATTTTGTATCACATCTTCCCTATAATTTCCCTTTCAATGTATAATTTCAGGCGTTAATGCCCTTTGCAGTCTTGAAACAAAATACAGTGTTTACATCATACTCTCTTCATTAACAGAATATTTTATCTGCTCTGCTGATTATTTGAAAATAAAACTGTGATTTATGAAGTAGAACCTAGAATTGCTTCAACATGCAGTTCAAAGAACAAAACATTTCTTGTAAGAGGTGCATGTAAATGTCCAAAGATATTATTTGTCACCTATAAAGTGGTTATTTTATTGTGAAAATGGCAAGAAAGCTGCTTTCCAAGTGTGTCTGATTTGGACAAGTAACTGTACAAAAATCTTTCCTCAAATAATAATTCTTCAAGGATGAATTTTGGACTTGAATGTTGGCATAGCAGCCAAGTTAAAAGTTCACAGACAAAATACTGAAGTTGCTAGGAATCTGAAATAAAAATAAGAACAGGAAATGATGAACATTATCAGCATGTCTGGCTTCAGCTGCATATTTCAATACCTTCACTGTATACAATGCAATGCATTGACTGTTTGTACTTTCAATAGCATTGTGCACTTAAAAGGGAACTTGTTTCTTTATCTTCAGGAACAGCAATCACTTCAGTTCAAAATAAAGCACACAATCCCCATGATTATTTGTTATCTTGTACTTCAGTCACGGGGCCAAGTTCCTGCTTTTCATTATCCCCGATAGTATTCACATTCGGTTCAGGAATGACACATTTAGTTCCAAAGCAAGACTTAAATTTAGACTGATACCCTTATGTTGGAACCATCGAAAGGTCATTGACCTCAAATTATTTAACTCTCCATAGATACTCTTGACTTGCAAGGTATTTCCAGCTTTTCTTTAAATGTAAGTAAGTAAACAAGCATTACACTGAGTTAGTGAGATACTTAGTTATTTGGTGTTGTCTGTGGAACTAGCTATACATAGCTGTGAAGCAACTGAGAATTTTCACGTGTTTGCTCAACTCCTACCCTTTAAATGAGTACTCGTGCAACTTGGTTTTAGATTTTTACTTATTTAATATGTTTCTGTGGAAAGGTGTAATATTGACATTATTTTTATACTTAATAATTGTCCTGATCTTACTTTGCAATGTGTGAATTATAAAATCATTCATTAAGATTGTGGTAGATATTCAGCTGCATCTGCCTGCATTTATTTCACTTCCAAGCTCTTAAATGTTTATGCTTTTCAAATAATTATTCCATCCCATTTGAAACTGTGATAAACTTTAAGTATTCACTTGTGGTATTTACTTTTTTTGTGATACTGTTCTTTGCATGACCACAGGGTACCTCAGAGCAAATTTATAATGTGGATAATTTGAAATGTAAAACCATAAACCATCTTTATAAGCCCAGTCATGAGAGATTAACAACTGTTGTGAAATTTCACTGAACTCGAGATGAAGAATAAATTTAAATAAACTGCATATTATTGACAGTGCTTGTAGCTGTCACCAGAAAAATCCCCAGAGAATAGTCCCTGGTACATCTGTTAATATTTACCAGTGGTCAAAATAATATACACGTTTAAAGATAGGACAAGCCTGTGGCTAATTAGTGAGATGTTTGAAGTAAAATATAGGTTAATGTGATCAACAAGAGAAACAGGAGATTGCAGATTGTCAGTACAAATAATGCTTTCTTTCTTGGAAACATTGTATGATATTTTGCCCAGTTTCATTGCAAGGCCAATTGAGAAGATTTTAAAGTAAAATTAATTGATCAACTTCCTAGAAATTTGTATTTCTCTTCAATGGATTAAAAGGTCAAAGGAAGCTATTTGACCTATAAACATCAGTTACAAATTTGACTTAGTGACATTTTTTTTTCTTGAACTATAATGCTCCTGTAAAAGATTTGAATGTTTAGATTTTTGAAACTTCAATCAGTTGTTTATGTCAATTGCAAGTACCCTTCTTTCTCCAAAGGCAAACTGAGAAAACATTGGATAAAACAAGGCCTTATAATAATCAATAGGTTGTTTTATTTCTTAACAAGTTGAATGTACAGAACAGCAGTAATGACGATACTGTTTTGGCACAATCAGTGCCAACATAATAATAATGCTCACGAATTAAAGATCACACCATGTTTCCCCACATGGATGCTTATCTTTCTTGATGTGAACAAAATGACTATTAAATGTCCTCTGGCATATTGTACTAGTTCTTCTGGACTCATTTTTTTTTATTTCTGGACATATTACAGTATAGTCAAGGGGATAAAAGACACTTTGAATGTTAGTACATTTTTTTAGTTCATACACAAACTAGTGTATTGCTTATTAGTTACTGCTTATTCAGGAGTCATCAAATGTTTCTCATTATCATCTTAACTGCCTTATCTCAGAGACTTCATTTTCGTGAACCTGATTGAATATATGATACATTACAGAAGATATTAAAGGTATCTCCAAAAACTTGTCATTTCTGAAATAGTCAAGAAATTCCAGAATGTGAAAATGTCTCTTGAGTGTATCAAATCACTTTCGGCTACTTTCTTCTCACTGTCATTGTGTGGGTAAATGCATAACTTAAATCACACTCCCAAAGACATCATCCAACCAGACAATGATTTAACGGTTTCAGTTATCTGGTTGTCTTGGCTATTTTTCTCAATCTTGCTCAATTCTCTGTGAGTTTGCTTCTGGCAGGGAACTTTCAGCAGTTTTCAACATACAGCAACTTTGAGAGAGTCCTGCAAATGTCCCAAAGTTGCTGTTGAATGTTCATGACATTTTTCTGGACTGTTCAGATGCTGGGCTCCTTTCCTTTTTCAATCTTCTTATTAATTTTCAAATTAATGCAGATTAATACATATAACATTGGTAATTATACACATAATACAAAGAGATCGGGAGGACAATCATGACATATATAGTCATAAAGAATAAAAAATATATTCTAGGCCCCACGGTTTCTGAGTAAACAAATATATTACAAAAAAAATCTAAAAGAAAAAGATTTATTATATAAAAAAAGCCCAAATCAAAAAAAAATTATAGGTAATAAAACCAAACAAACTAAAAAAAATTTCAAAAGAAAAATAAAAGCCGGACTGATATTTCTTGATGAACAAGGAGCATTATTATGTCATCAACTCGGCTCTTCTAAGTTCAAAGATTATTGAAAAGGGATCTATATCATTTGAAAATGTTGAATGAATGGACTCCAAACTTCCTCAAATTTAAGCGAAGAATCAACAGTGCCACTCCTAATTTTTTCTAAGTTTAAACATGATATTGTTTGAGAAAACCATTGAAAAGTAGTGGGAGGTATTGGATCCTTCCATTTAAACAAAATGGATCGCTGGCCATTAATGTAACAAAGGCAGTCATATGACAAGCAGCAGCAGATAAGTGGCCCGATGATGTTGGACTCTTGATGGTGATCAGTGCAGGAGCGTAAAATTATGAAAGGTCCCACACTTACACTGAAGAAATCATTCAAACATCTTGCACCAGCTGAGACCTGGCACAGAAACAGTGATTCGTGCATTTGAATGGAGATGAGCAACAGCAAGGATAATGCTCTTCTTTTTTTTATTCTTTGTGTTTATTTAGATCTTTTCAGTTGCTTTAAAATATTTTTAAGTTTATTTGGCACTTGAGTTTTTATTTGATTTTACTATTTTTCACTTCATGGTTCGTTTTCCAGCTCTTTAGTAAGGCGGATGGAGGTATTTGCTCTCATGTTTCCATAAAATGGAATTACCTTGCAGAAATGCTCTGTTGTCCCACTGGCCTCACTGCAACTGAATAATATTGGGCATTAATATAAGTGTCATGCAATTTTGTAAATATATTCACAACAAGCAGGTGACCAAGGAAATGCTCAAGGGCATTTCAAAGACTACTGAGCATATAAAAGAAATAAGCTTTAGAATTTGAATTTGACAAACTGCACACAATCAAAAGAATAAAACTTCCTGCTTGCATGTCTGAAGATAAATCAAAGCAGCATGTTGGAAAAAATGCAAGATAGCATGTAATTTAGACTTCAATAATGCTGCAAACACAAAAGAATCTCTTGATAAACAAATGTACTGAAGTCCTTTCAGTAAATGACAAAACTGTTGTAAACAAAAATGTGTTGCCTATACTGTATCATAACATAATTACATAAGTGGAAGAATAAAGCCTGTTTAAATTAATCCTTCACAAAAACTTATCCAGTCCATCAATTGTGACTTCCTTTGTTTATTTAATGATTCTGAAGTTGTTTCATTAACTGCCTGAATTAGAAGTATATTTCATTTTTGATCACACTATGAAGGACACTTCTGATATCAGACCTAAAATTATTCTTTGCTAGTTTACAAGTCTCAAAATGCCTCATAGCATCAAAAAGTATTGGTATCATATGATTAATCTCAAGTTAATCTTCAAAGTGATTATTTCTGGCATCATTGTGAAATTGTGAGAATTGTTCAAGTCAGCAGGATAGAAATCCCTCCATTGTTTTTTTGCTCAGTAGCAAGGACATCTTTTGTGTTTGCAACTTTATTGAATTTAATAATCTAAATTACATTTGCTATTTTGCATTTCATCAACATGCTGCTTGGATTTATTGTTGAGCTTGCATTGCAGAAAGCCTTTTTGCTTTTGTTGTGTTCAGTCTGTCACATCCACTCTCCACACAACTTGCATTCATCTGTTGAATACTCTACCATGTACTTATTCTTTTTACTCCCACTAACAATATGACCACCTTTTATATTTATTAATCAATTCACTTTAGGCTATTACAATACGATTCCCGGCACATCTCTTAGTTTGTCATCTTTTATCTTTATTGGCAGATTTCATTTACCTTTTGATGAATCCTTGTAATGAGATTTGATTTCTTAAACTTGGATGAGAGTTAGATGGGGAAATGATAATTTAGCCAGAATAAAGAGGAGACATGAATACTACAGCTTCGGTAGAGGCAAGGAGTGAAAAATATGTGCTAGGAGCATAAAGTATAAGAGAGGTGCCTTAGCTAATGGAACACCTTTTCCTTTTACTTTGTTCTGACGAGCTGCAATGACAACCAGCCCAGTTACTGGAGCAATTTTAAGTCCATCATGGGCTTGAGCAAAAAAAAATTAAAACAGCATGGAAGAATGACTCGACAAAAAGGAGGAAACGGTGGTTCTTGGAGGTAATTGAATTAATAGAGACATGGGAGTTCAGTGTGAGGTCAGAGGAGACCTGGGAGCTGAGAATGTTAATAGATAAGTGTACTGGCATGGACTGTTAAATCACAACTGTACTCATTGTTCATGCAATGGGGTCATTTTAATCAGCTGTATGCATATGCATGAAGCAAGTCATGGAAATCTCATCTGCCATGTTCAGTAATTCTGTTTCCTTTGCTAAGAGAGTTGTGAGCAGCATCACTAATCCCTTTGACCCTAAAGCATGGCAGGATTTCTGAAGTTCCAGTGCATAGATTGTACCTTCCTGGATTAAGATACTTCTTTGCTCCAACAACCATGATATGAGGAAACAATTCACACACATCCTTTGTGTGTGATTATTCACATGTATAAAGATCTACTTGATATGTGGGGATGATCATTTCCCCTGGAATTGCCACAGTGTTGTATAATCAACAACATATTCACATCTGCATTCGTGTCTTATGATATATTAACTGATTCATAACAACAAAACAGTCTGTGAAGTCAATTGACAGTCAGACTATTAGATATTTTTATAACCAAACATGAAGCATTCAAGACAAAAATAAAGACTTCTCATTGGGTGCTTCATATAAGACAGGAGTTCTCTGCTTTTTTTTGCCTCTAAAACTATCTCATATTCCATGGTATGGTGACATGTGTTCCAGATTCTTCTGGTACATGTCTTTGTCTATAACATAGTGGCCTTTTGACTAATGTTTGTTATTAAGCCAGCATTGTACTTTTAAAAGTCAGCCCTGTGAACTTGATCCTCAGTACTTCATCCAAGAGATGCTATAGCCTGAACATCTGAACAACGCCAACCTGTAGATGGAAAGTTGAGCATGAGGCACACACTGTAGAAGTTTGGCACAAGATTCAAATGAACCTGTTATTTTCCTGCACAAACACTGAGAGCTTACTAGTGATCTTCAAAAAATACTCCACACACAAATGAGTTCCTTAAGTATAAACTCCCACCAATCTCTGATTAAGCTCTTCTGTTGATTTAATTGGGTTGTGGCCTTAAGGTGAGTAAGTATGTACTCCAAATCGAAACTCCACCTGAATGGCTTTCTCAACCATTGATTTGGAGATTTTAAACTGTGGTGATTAGTTCCACCTGTCAGGAAGATGGCTAATCAAAAGCCCAGCAATGGAATGGTATTGATTCATTTTAATTCTTGACTTCTGCCCATTTTTCAGAAACATGTATCGACAGCATTTTAATTAGCCTCCTTGACCAAGAATAATATTTTTCACGTGAGTTGCCTAGTTCACTAAGCCCAGAGCTCCACTTGAGAGATAACCTTTTGTGTCTTAAACCCTTTGCATAATGTTGATATCCTACACTATATATTCCCTAATCTATGACATTCTGCCATGCCAATCACCATCGCAAGTCTTGCCCCAATAACCTAAAGGAAGTGTGCCTTTAATTCGGGGACTTGGGGACTATCAAAAATGGCTTTGAATCAGCTATATTATATCCAGCACAAATTAAACATGCCAGACTAGTTGCCAAAGATGATCTCTTGCACTTATGGCTTCAGTAGTTTCCAGAGTAGGATTGAACCAAAGTCCTAAATTATGTTCCTGCAAAGTACAATAGCAGTCTTATGTGGCAGTTATTTGATCATTTATATCAACACTGTATCAAGAAATGACCTTTGCCCAGCACAATTGTATGCTGCATTTATTATATCAAATATTTTGAAGTTGTTTAGCAAAGTGAATCAGATCTACAGCATTCATTTAATTTGATTTCAATACATTAGTTTAGGTTGTCTCTTTTAGGCCCGATTTCCCACTACTTTTAAAGTAATAAAATTTTGCTGTAATGTACTTCTGGGTGTGTAATTATTTATTGCCTATTTGGCACTGGCACCACCAATTTTGCACAATGTGTATGGAATAAACCATCTTGTTTTCAGTGCATAATATGTGGATTATGGTTCAAGAAATCAACAGATCCGGACCAATTACAGGAAATGTTCAAATTTGTGTGCTTGCTTCCATTTACGATATATATTTATGGAAACATACATATTTTTCACTTACTCCAAAATAATTTTATATTAGATTTCTGATGTCATGAACTTTCCTTGGTTTCATTCTGTGGTGCCAAGGCTGAGTTTTCCTTATAGACAGACAGACAGACAGACAGACAGACAATCAATCAGATCTGTCATTAAAAACACCCCCATCCCTTTCAATGAATGGGATAAAGTAAAAACATAGCTCCAGTCAATTCCTGAGATCTTGTTTTATTTTCCTGAGGTCTACTTTATTGGGACCCATGAATATTCAAAATAGAGAACATCTTTTGATGTAAATAATTTGTAACACATTTAAACAATTAAATTTTAAAAATTAAACAATTAAATAATAACACGATGCTTAGCACGTGTTTTTTTTGCTGCCAGCTGTTTTCATCTACAAATGGCTGCTAATTTTCAGACCACACTCCACTGAAAGTGATGCTGTTCACAATGGGATTCTTGCTAGTATTGATTTGTAGTGCTGCCCATTAGACATAAAAAGTAATATCACTGGTACGTGATTTAAAGATCACTGCGTCTTTTAAAATTGTTTGCTGATTGAAATATGCGTTCATCTGAGACTAGAAAACGGAATCAGCACAACAAAAGAATTTCTGTACTGAAACCTAAGACTTGTTTTGATGCTAGTTCTGGTGTTAATAAATGTGTGGATCATAACTAAGCAAGATGTTGAAAAACATTTAAATTTTGGTTAGTCTTACTGGGAATTCTACAAAATAATATAAAGCTGAAAAGGCTGGTGGGAAGGCAGATGTAGCCTGTGCGGTGAATTGTTTCCGTAAATTATTATTCACTTCATGGCAATCATTTGAATGATTATAATATCATTCTTTGAAACACATCATAATATTAATACAAAAATAGCATATCGGAAGACCAGAGAGTTTTTAGTAATTCTTTGTGTTGCAAAAAGAGAAGAGGGAATTTTAAAAGATGCATGTTAAGACATAACCTGTTGAGTCTTAAAATAGTCCCTGTCCACTGAGTGTATTCATGGAATGATAAAGTCTCACATATCTTGTCTTTGGCCTGGGGGCAGTCATCTTCACTTGACTGATACTTCACAGTATTTGCAGAATAAATTTCTGTCAGAGTTCAGCGACAGTTCACGTGCACAGGGCAAATTCCAGTGGAAAAATTATTTTAGACCTGCGCAAATGGTAGTAATAAGCAAGTGTGGTTGCCTTGTGAATATGTTGAATGCAGCAAGTATTCAAGTTGTGTGCTTAGTATTTGATTTGAGACAAAACTGATGAACAGAATGTTGCAAATTGTAGTTATTTTTGTCATGCATGGGAACAAGAGAACAGGAGTCGGCCATTTAGCTAACCTTGCCATTCAATGAGATCGTATCTAATCTTTGATCTAGCTTGATATCTCAATATCTTTTCTCTACATTCACTCATATTTTTCATAAAGAAGCATCAGTCAATCTTCATTTAAAATTACAACTCACCTCACATCAACTGTTGCTTCCAAATATGTGGGAAAGTATTTATCATTCTTTTTATGTAGAAATATTTCCTCGCCACTTATGGCTCCATTTTTAAGCTCTGTCCATTAGTTCTAAATCCATGTACCAGAAGAATAGTTTATCTCTATTAATCCTATCCATTCCTCTTCATGCTTTTTTTTCAGATCACCCCTCAATATTCTAAATTCTAGGTATTACGACCCCATTCACACAATCTCTTGCAATTTGGAACCCAGGTATCTTTCTGAATCAGAATCAGATTTATTATCACTGTCTTGTATGACATGAAATTTGTTGTTTTGCAGCAGCAGTACAGTGTAAAGATATAAAAATTACCATAAATTACAGAAATAAATTGTGCAAAAATAAAAGGAATAATGAGAGATTGTTCATGGACCATTCAGAAATCTGATGGCTGAGGGGAAGAAGCTGTTCCTGAATCATTGATTGTGGGTTTTCAGGCTTCTGTACCTCCTCCCAATGGTAGTAACAAGAAGGGGGCGTGTCCCAGATGGTGAGGGTCCTCAGTAATGGATTCCACCTTCTTGAGGCACTGCCTCTTAAGGATGTCCTCGATGGTGGGGAGAGTTGTTCCCGTGATGGAGCTGGCTGAGTCTACAACTCTTTGCAGCCTTTTGCGATCCTGTGCATTGGAGCCTCCATAATAGGCTATGCTCTCCACCGTACATATATAGAAATTTGTAAGAATCTTTGCTGACATATTTAATCTCCTCAAACTCTCAACAAAGTAAAGCTGCTGGCGTGATCTTCTTCATGATTGCATCAATGTGTTGGGCCCAAGATAGATCCTCCAAGATGTTGATGCCCAGGAATTTGAAGCTGTTCACCCTTTCCACCAGTGACATCTCGATGAGGACTGGTGTATGTTCTCTAGACTTCCCTTCCTGAAGTCCACAATCAGTTCCTTGGTCTTGCTGGCCAGTCTAGGCTGTGCTTCAGCTAGAGTCAATATATCCTTCGAGAAGTGTGGTGGTCAAAAGAAATTGCAGTTTTCAGTTTGGTTTAACTAAGGCTGTATACCTGTACTATTAAGTCGGCTCCCTGTACTCCTAAATTCCATTCATCTTTTTGTTTACTGCCAACACATATCCACACCATCTTTGTACTGGTGTATTTGAAACATTTTGTTGCACTTGTCACTTCTTTTAGCTTTTCACTGTTTCACAAGGTCTCTTACATTTTTTTTATTTTTATGTCCACAGTGGATGGCTTCACATTTGCCAAAATTGAAATCCATTTGTTCAATTTTCTTAATTCACTTAATCTACTTATTTTAATCAAGTGAGGTTTCCATTTGCACAGCTTATAATGCCAGCTATCTTTATCAGCATTAAACTTAGATAGGTGACTTTCTATTCCACTATTAAAGCATTTATAAATAAGGGTCAAAGGTATACCCTTACAGGGTACCACCCATTGCATGCTGCCAATTTCAGTCAATTCCCTAACTAGGTCAAAAATTTGCCTTCCATATCATAAATGCCAATATTA
Organism: Pristis pectinata; assembly: GCF_009764475.1. NCBI lineage: Eukaryota > Metazoa > Chordata > Chondrichthyes > Rhinopristiformes > Pristidae > Pristis > Pristis pectinata. The sequence goes on along the minus strand of NC_067415.1, from coordinate 41,108,388 downwards.
GCTGAGTTGATTGTGAGGGCTTTTTTTTAAACAGAAGAGTTCTGTATAGATGAAATCCTTAATATTTCCTTATCCACTATAATCACTGCTTCAAAAATTCAGTCAAGTTTGTCAAACATGACCAGCCCTTTATAAATCCATTCTGCCTGACCAGCTGAAAATTGTCAAAGTGTTCACCCACTGTATCCTTAATTTGACAGATATTAGATTAACTGATCTATACTTTTCTAGTTGCTCTCATAGCCTTTGGAGTGAAATGCATCCTTCTCATTTGAGAGCCAAGTTCCCGAATCAAGACAGCTTTGGAAAATTACAGTTAGGCATCTACAATATTCTCAATAACTTCCTTTAAAGCCTTTGTATGGAAACCAACAGGTTCTGGGGATATACCTCTCCTTTTGTGCTTTTGTTGTTACTTTTCTAATGTTAACTTAGGGACCCCTTAATTCAATATACTCTATAAAACCTAACTGTGTGCTGCATCTTTCAGTATGTAATTAAATGCCTCACCATTTCAATATTGCAGATTTAAGGAATCATTGTTTAGTTGCCACAAATATTAATATATTTTGTTATTATAAATAATTTATTTTTATTCTTCTTTTGATGATAACTGGCAGACTCTACCTTCCTTCACAAATAGATATTGAGTTCAATTATAGAGAAGGTTTGAAATATTCTTGCCAGAGAAAACAATCTTGAAATTTACTGAACGTGAATAATTTTAAGATACAAAGTTTTTATTCTAAATAAATAAGTTAAACTATATCAAGCTCAAACGCTTTCTGGGCTCTTTGACTCCCTCGCATACTCTTCCTCTCTCTGGGTAAATGGATACACTTGTTCCTCACCAGTAGCTTTATGAAATTTCACATCAAGTTTTAAAAAAAAATTCTCTCATAGCTGTCATAATAAATTACCAAATGTGGTTGCACAGAGATTCACTAACTAGAAATTTCTAAGTGATCTATTCGTGCCTTGTCAATATGGAATTTTTAATTTTTCAATTTGTTCCAGAGAATCAATTTGGCCACTGTATCGGGTTCGCAGCACACTTCATGCATTTGCAAGGACACCTATGGCACTTCACGAGTTTTAAATTCTAATAGTGCATGAGAGCTTTAATTTTCAAAATGAGGATGAAAGCTGTCTAGTCCATTTGGAATCTCTAATATGTTCTTGTGGCACATCATGTTTTGATCCAGAATACAAGAAAGAAATCACAGTTTAATTTGGCTTTTCCACTACACATATGTTTAACAGTGAATAACATTCATTATATTTATACAAAGGAATTATAAAAGCTGCCACATTTATAGATGTCCACCTATAGGCAGTTTTTAAATTACAAGGAATTTCAGTTTACATCTGAGACATCAAATATATTTTGTCAACCATTAAGATGTACCTTATGGTAGCAGAATTTGCCACACCAAACATACAAGAGCATATAATGGACCACTAGATGTCCATTACACATTGTTTCAAGAGTAAACTAGCCATTTGGCCTAAAAGCTCCATGCTGGTGTTTATGCCACACGTGAACCTCCTCCCATCCTTTGCTGTCTTACCCCTCTCCTAACTTCTGATCTTGTTTAATGTACTCTCCTCTCTTACTCTCCCCTTGTTCCAGATCAGAAGACGTTGTTTTTTCACTTTTCCTTTCTAAGTTCCCCTTCAGTCATTCGTAAGTATGTTCCACCAAGTTGGAACCTTCTTTTGGTCTCTTGATCATTAATGCTGTGAATACTCACAAACCTCCAATTTATCAGATCTCTTGTGACTACAACCTTTTTACTTAAGAGGGAAGAAATGGTGTGGGAAAGCTGGAGTAATTGGAAAAAAATAAGGATTGTGAAAAATGCAGCATCAGAACTGAGAAGGAGGGTAAGAAATGGGTAAATCGAAAGAAATAATGTGCAGGAAATAAAGATTAGATTATGAGAGTAAGGAAACAAGGAAATGTTGGAAAATTTATTCACATCTCCATAAAGAATTCAAGATCTGAAAGAATGGTTTATTTTTCATGTCAGAGCGGTTATTGCTGTAACTAGTAATTATTACAGGGTGAAAGGGTATTTATGCTAGTAATTGCTATTCCTAAATACCTATGAAAGGTTTAGTTCATATTGTCTGTGTAAACGCAGAAATGTCATGACCACCCTTGCATATCAATGATAGGGTAAACAACAGAATGCCTTTTTCACAAAGCTGATGGTGGAGTGGAGCAGTGTTAATAGCAACCTTGGATATTCGCACACTTCTTCATGTTTGTCTCTACCCAGACCTGAGCTAACATCGATGCAAAGGTAACAATCTTGCTGTTACTTTGATGGTAAGTTCTGGCCTGGAGTTCTGGTTTTATTCCTAGCTCACCGAGAACAAAACCAGGCCAAGAGCTCCAGAATGTCCTCCCTAAAACTTGCCACTTCTCTATCATTCTCTCCTCCTTTTAAGACTCTCCTTAAAACCCACCCTTTCTGTCTAATATCTCCTGTGGCTCAGTGTCAAACTTTGTGTGATAACATTATTTTGAAGTATTGTGGGATGCTTTGCCGCACCAAAAATGTTACTTAAATATAACCTGTAGTTTCTAATTGGCTGATTTTCTTTTTCAGTGCAGACAGACTCAGAAAACAAATGCTGAAAGTATGAAATAAAAGCTCTTCTCTGACCTATTTTAGTTTCGAAATAGGTACTCTCTACAAAGAATTCTTCATATTAAAATAACTGCTGATTAAGGATAAGCTAGTAAATTCATTGGGAGCTGTTTCATAAGCAACTAATTTAAACTTTGAGATATCCAAAGAACTAGATAACCAGCTGCAATAAAAAGTTGTAAAGCTGTCTTATGACAACTGCCCGCAAGCGATTCTTGAATTTTTTTGCACAGTATTATTCAAAACTATCCCGAGAAAGTGAATTTCAAAGGATTTTTTTTGGTGTGTTGAAGTTAGGCTAAGGCTAATCCCAATTTATTTTCCCTGCCAAAATTGCCAAATCAGCTAAAAAGGTGTTTGGAAAAAAATGTTAGGGTTCTTTATGTCCAGAATCATGTTCTAAATTATGGCTCCCCTATGAGACCAGGCTTAGTTAAATGCAGCTTTCCACAATTAGATATATGCCGATCTGAGAAGGGGGTCAGCCCACTTCACACAGCAGTCAGACATCAGCAGTGCAGGCTGTGGCAGCCAGGAAGGAGAGGAAGACTTAACGAAAGAGACAGTGATTCCTATCAATGAATACATGTCAGGAAGGAGATTCTGTGTGCCAAGGGGTCCCTGAGACAAGCCAAGGCCACCAAATAAAGAACGAGGCATGAGGTGTCTCCTCCAGGTATCAGAATCCCCACTCGTTCAGGCAATACAGAAATAAATTTCACATGAGAGAAACAAAGGACTGCAGATGCTGGAATTAAGATGAAGAACACTATGATGCTGGAGGAACTCAGCAGACCAGGCAGCATCCGTACTGGAGGAACTCAGCAGGCCAGGCAGTAACCGGATGCTGCCTGGCCTGCTGAGTTCCTCCAGCATGATAATAAATTTCACATGTCCATGTGTCAAGGTGAGCTGCTTGTCATTAAAAATAGTTGTAGCATTACATTTCAGTTATTGGTTCAGGGATTCATTCGTTGGTATGTCATGATCAGTGTGGGTGGTCCTATAAAATAGGATGTGCATGATTGCAATGCCTCATGTCTCTCCTTCCATATCAGACAGAGTGTTGCACAATGAAATAACTGACAGGTGGAAGAGACACAAAGAACATCTCCACCCTCTATGATGGCGGGGACCAGCACCATGAGTTATGACAACCATGTTGAGCCAGAAGTGCTGAATAGCTGATCCATCTCCGCTTCCTTCCGAGATCCCCACAACTCAGAAGCCAGTCTTTAGCCAATTTGATTCACTCCAGCAAAGATTATGGGAGAAAACAACATCTTGGGGGTAGTATTAAGGTCATAGAGTTATACGGCATTATTCGGCCCAACTGGTCCATGCCGACCAAGATTCCCATCTAAGCTGGTCACATTTGCCTGCGTTTGGCCCATACCCCTCAAACATTGCCTATCCATGTACCTGTCCAAGTATCTTTTGTTTTTAATGTTGTTAATGTACCAGCCTCAACCACTTCCTCTGGCAGCTCATTCCATATACTGACCACCCTCTGGGTGAAAAAGTTGCCCCTCAGGTTCCTATTGAATCTCTCCCCTCTCAACTTAAACCTATGTCCTCTAGTTCTTGATTCCCCAACCTGGGCAAAAAGACCGTTCACATTTCCCTCGTGATTTTATGCCCCTCATAATTTTATACACCTCTATAAGATCACCCTTCTGTCTCCTTTGCTCCAGTGAAAACAGTCCCAACCTGCACAACCTCTCTCCTTAACTCAATCCTTTGAGTCCTGGCAACGTCCTTGTAAGTCTCCTCTGCACTCTTTCCAGCTTAATGACATCTTTCCTATAGCAGAGTGACCAAAACTGAACACAATATTCCAAATGCAGCCTTAGCAACGTCTTGTACAACTGCAACATAACATCCCAACTTCAACGCTCAATGCCCTGACTGATGAAGGCCAACAAGTACCAAGGTCTGCCTGCAAAAGACCTGCACTCCAGAGTAAGCTGTCTTTCTAGCCAGGCTGCTCCAGTAAAATTACAACAATGCTGTCTACCAAAAGTGTGGAAAATTAGCTGTATGTGTTCTGCTTACAGAAAAAAGGACAAAGTCAATTCCAACTAAATACCACCAAAGCAGCTTGCTCTCAAGTATTATCAAAGTGATGTAAGGTCCCGGTGGCAGTGCTATCAAGTGACACTTACCAATAACCTCTCACCAATGCCAAGTTGTTATTTACCAGGGCCACTCAGCTCCAGAGCCTTGGTCTAAACTTGGACCTAAGAGCTGAATCTCAGAGATGAGGTGAATGTTTGTCCCTGACCTCACGGCAGCATGTGATTGAGTTTAGCATGAAGAAGCTTTGGTGTCAAGAGGGAAACACTCCAGTGGCTGGCATCATACCTTGGACAATGGAAGATGGTTGTCCTGAAGAAGGGTCCTGACCCGAAACATTGACCGTCTGATTTTCTCCATGGATGCTGCCCGGCCTGCTGAGTTCCTCCAGCATCATCAGGTTCATCAGGAAGATGGTTGTAATTGTTGGAAATCAGTCATCCCAGTGTCAGGATATCACAGTGGGAGTACCTCTGGGCTGTGTCCCAGATCCGATCATCTTCGGCTGTTATTTTTCAATAACCTTCCTTCCATCTTAAGGTCAAAAGAGCAGAATTTTGCTGATGACCCTTTGTAACTCTCCAGCAAATAAAGTGATCCATTCCCAGATGTAACAAGATCTTGGAGACATTCAATCCTTGTGTAAACAGAAGGATCAAACCACCTCACAAGCATCCCACCATCTTGTCCCATCTATGGAAGAGGCTGCAGTCACCTCTGAGCCCACAAAACCAAAGTGGTAGCAAATTGTCCTCAATCCCAAAGGACTGCTTAAGAAGAAGAAGGCAGTCAGACGTGGGCTGAAATGTGTGAGACAATTTACCACCTTCAACAAGACAGAGCCTAGTGCTCTACCTTTAGCAGTCAATGGAATTACCATTGCTTTGATCCCCACCATCCCCTCACTCTTCACCTATCATCAGTGTCCTGTGGTTCACCATTGACCAAAAACTCAATGAGACTAGCCACATAAATTCTCTGGACATTGCAGCAGGTCAAAGGCAGGAATTCTGCAGTGAATTCTGCACTTGCTGTCATCCCAAACCTCCCAAAGGTCATTATTTGTGCAATTCCCTATTCTGCCATAATCAACTGTGCGTCTGACACTGAAAAATGTCAAGCACAGGAACATGAACACAGAACAGAACTGATGAGTTCAATTCCCTGACTGGCTTTGGGCCAGAGCAGTCTAACCTGGGTGCTAACCAGTTCCAATTTCTCAGTCCTGATGTCTATCCAGCAGGCTACCATGTACTGGGGCTCCATGGTGTCTGTGAGTTAGTAAAGGAACTGTGAGGCTTGTCAACCAATCAGATTGAAGAAGCCCAGCAGAAAGGCTAATTAAAGCAGAAAGTATAAACTAGATTTAAATGCGAACAGGATTCAAGAATCAAAGTGGGAAAGATATTTGGAATTAAGATCAATAAAAGAGAGAAACAGTGGAAAAAATGTTTTGTTTAATAATCTCCAACACCAAGTTACATCTGAAACAATGAAAGTACATAGGTTAAGTGAATTATTCAGAGCCAATAAATTGTTGCTTGCCTTCTGAACGCAATTTTATCTAGCACGTTTTGTGAACAATTAACATTCCAGGACCCAACCACACCATTATGCTAATTTCAAGGCTGAGCTGAATGGTGTGGACTGTTACAGTGAAACCTATGGATGAGTGTGCCATTGCTGGTTTAATCACACATTCATAGAAACCAGAATCGTTGACTGATCTACTCAATTATGAAGGAATGCTGTTAATCTCAACATTATCATTACTAACATAACATCTGGACTATATACATTCCACGGTTTTCAGTTCAAGAATCAAGGAAGGATCAGAGTGAATATGCAGACCAGATTCTAGATTCTGAGGCACACTCTACCTTATCTTTTCAAGAATCAACTGTTGGAGACTCTTGAAGTGAGTAAAATATTTTGGTGTATGCAGGGAGGCTTCCTTGAAGATAAACTGGTAGGATACACCAGAGAGAAAAAAGAAAATATGGAAATAGAATGAACCGATTTTTCAAACATCTCTCTTTGAATCTGTACCTGCGCTATTACATAAGTTGCAGGCAAGTTCACGTCATTGTGGAAACTCAAAGAAACGATAGTATTAGATATTCAGAGTGGAATTTTAACCTGCGCTCCCGGGCAGAAACTGGATATGTGTGAATTTAAAATAGTTAAGGATTGTTGAATCTACTGTTCCCTTTCGCAGGCCAATATACACCATACTTGCTGCATTGAGAAAATATCGAAATATCTGCTTTGGATGCATGGCTGATGACCTCACTCTTCCCCACATTGAACTTTATCTGCATAGTTTTAACCAGTCACTTTATCTGTCTGTATCTCCTTAAGTTCCCTGGGGAAAACTGCTTCTGGTTTCCAGACAATCACACTGCTATCTGTTTTCTATCTCTCAACCAATAACCAGCCCATGTCACAGGGTTTCTCTAACTCCATATGTCCTCACTTTTGTTAATCTTGAAAACTTTAGCATGCGCCTATTTGAAATCTATGACGATAGCCTGCACAGTCACTCCCCACAAATAGGACCTCCTACCACTCTCTAAATTGACCTACCTGGCAGAAGTCTATGATGAGTGCCATTCATCAGCTGATGTTGTTCAAGTGCTCAGTGTCATGCTGGGTTGCCTTTAATTCCCAATGATATGTTCATCTGTCTGCTGTGTATATTCTCTCTCACCTATTTCTGTTCCAGAGAGTCAGGAAGCAGAGGTGAGTTCAGTGACCATTACTAAGAAGGTGGTGCTGGGAAGCTGAAAGCAGATAAATCACCTGGGTCAGATGGACTACACCCCAGGGTTCCGAAACAGGTAGTTGAAGAGATTGTGGCTTCATTAGTAGTGATCTTTCAAGGATCACTGGAGTCAGCCAGGTCCCAGAGAACTGGAAAATTGCAAATATAACACCCCTGTTTTAGAAGGGAGGAAGGCAATAGACAGGAGATTATAGGCCCCAGTGTTTGGCAAGATTTTAGAGTCCATTATTTAGGATTAAGTTTTGGAGTAAGACAAGATTTCCTTATAAGTCACATGTACATTGAAACACAGTGAAATGCATCTTTGCGTAGAATGTTCTGGGGGCAGCGCCAACATAGCACTCCCACAACTTTCTAACCCGTATGTCTTTGAAATGTGGGAGGAAACCAGAGCACCCAGAGGAAACCCACTCAGACGTGGGGAGAATGTACAAACTCCTTACAAACAGCGGCCAGAATTGAACCCGAGTCACTGGCACTGTAATAGCATTACGCTAACCGCTAGTACTTGAAAGTACATGACAAAATAGGGTGAAGTCAGCACAGTTTTGTTAAGGGGAGATCTTGCCTGAAAAATCTGTTAGAAGTCTTTGAGGAGGTAACAAGCAGGTTAGACAAAGGAGAGACAGTGGACGTTATTTACTTGGATTTTCAGAAGGCCTTTGACAAGGTACCACACACGATGCTGCTAAACAAGACAGGAGCCCATGGTGTCAGAGGCAAAGTACTAGCATGGACAGAAGATTGGCTGACTGGCAGAAGGCAGAGAGTGGGGATAAAGGTGTCCTTTTCAAGATGGCTGCCGGTGACTAGTGGAGTTCCACAGAGGACAGTGTTGGGACCACAACTTTTCACTGCATGAAGGAACTGATGGCATTGTGACCAAGTTTGCAGATGATACTGAGATAGGTGGAAGGACAGGTAATGCTGAGGAAGTAGGGAGTCTACAGAAGGACTTGGACATGTTGGGAGAATGGGCAAAGAAGTGGCAGATGGAATACAGTGTGGGGTAATATGGGGTTATGCACTTTGTTAGGAAGAATAAAGGTGTATACTTTTTTATAAATGGGGAGAGAATTCAGAAATCAGAGTTGCAAAGGGACTTGTGAGTCCCAGCTCAGGATTTCCCTAAAGTTAACTTGCAGGTAGAGTTGTAGTAAGGAAGGCAAATGCAATGTTAGCATTCATTTCAAGTAAACTAGAATATAAAAGCAAGGATGTACTATTGAGGCTTTGTGAGGTGTTGGTCAGACCACATTTGGAATATTATGACCAATATTGGGCCCCATATCTAAGGAAAAATATGCTGGCCCTGGAGAGGGTCCAGAGGAGGTTCACAAGAATGATCCCAGGAATGAAAGTTTTAACATTTGAGGGGCTTTTGTTGGCTCTGGGCCTGTACTCGATGGAGCTCATGAGGATGAGGGGGGGAATCTCACTGAAACCTTGTGAATATTGAAAGACCTCAATAGAGTGGACGTGGAGGATGTTTCCATTAACTAGGGAGTCTGGGACCTGAGGGCACAGCCTCAGAATAAAAGGACATCCCTTTTGAACTGAAATGTGAAGGAATGTCTTCAGCCAGAGGTTGAATCTGTGGAATTCATTGCCACAGAAGGTTGTGCAGGCCAAATCATTGAGCATATTTAAGGCAGAGATTGATAGGTTCTTGATTGGTGGGGGGGAGGGGCATTAGAGTTATGGGGAGAAGGTGAGAGAATGGGGCTGAGACAAAAAAAAAGCCATGATTGAATGGCAGAGTGAATAGACTCAATGGGAAAAATGGCCTAATTCTGCTCCTATATCTTATGATCTGTTGGCCTTATGCAATAAAATGTAATTTCACTGCAAATTGCATATTTATTTTTCAAAGAGGCTTTCAAAAACCCAGATCTCGAACTAAAGTTGAACAGATTTGAAGTTGCTCAGTCTTTTCAATTACACACATTTAAGTACCCCAATTTTCTGTCGGGTAATTTTCATTGAGCTTGGAATTCACTTCAGCCAGACATTTATTAAATTTCATCTTGTCTCTATAAGGCTAAGGCTGCCCGTTGGCTATTTTGATGGTCTGACAGACCTGTAAAAGCAAAAACAGTCCTGTATAACATTTAAGTGACATTTTGAAAAAACACACGAAAAGCTGTGTTGAGGTTTGCATTGAAGTTGCAGCAAACCAAAGCAGTCTGTGGAATTGTTTTTTTAAAGTTTTGTTAATGTGAATGAAATCCATTAAGTCCCAATAAATTTGTTTTGCTGAATAATTTCCAGCAAATGAACAACCCTTGCTAACTGCTGATATTTAATAATACTGCTTGAAGCAAAATGAGCTGGTCATCTATAACTACGGGTCAACAAAGTTGGGTGCATCCAGAAGGACAGCTGGATAGAAGATCAAATCCAAAGGTGAGAGGTTGTGAGGTTGGCAAAGTTCTGAAGTGAATTCTGGACTGAAGCATTATATATCAAAATACAGTAAGCCAAAAGCTGTTCTAATATTAATTGTCCTCATCTGTAACTCTTAGTATTCATACATTCTTTAGGTTCTTCATCCTTTTCACAGTATTCATTTACAACTTGTGAATAAATTAGCCATTTGTGCAATTGTAGGACTTTCAGTTCGCCAGTGATAGACAAAGAAGGCATGTGTTAATTTTTTTTTTAAAATCCAATTACATTTCACTTATGGAGAAATACTGATCACTAAAACAGGCATTGGTGTCCTATATTTCGGATGAGTGGATATTTGTGTTGCCAACACTGACTTCTGGAAATGTCTCACTACCTGCTTATTCTCAGGATGTGTTTCTAATGTAGTTCTGCTTTGAATTTCACCTTCACTGAACCAACTTAGAAGTTAAAGAAAATTGGTTCAGAAATGGTCAAGTGAAATCAGATCAGCTGTGCAAAGGGGACATGAAACAATTCAAATTTCCAGGCTCTAGTCTTACTAATCAGAGAGTGATTCAATCACTTGGTGATTTCCCTTAACATCTGGTAGATTAGTTTCAGAAATTGCAGGGCAAGGTATATCAAATTTTGTTCTTTATTTTTTGTATCAGTTAACTAATTTAGTGAAGTTACTGAAGTTATTTGCAATATTTGAGGTAACTCCCACTGTAATATTGCAGACTGGAATAGAGTGAAAACAGTGGAATCTGTGAATCAATTAATCAATCAGTGGGATATAAATTTTAATACCATTTAGGAGACTGGAAGTAGCCTCTCCTATGCCAGATCCTTAAGGTGTATGGTGTTTACATTAGGCAATTGGATTCATCAGGACAACTTATCAGCTCAATGGGATTTTCTGATGTGATAAAAGATGCACATGAGTCTGAAAAATATTGCCCTAGAAACTTGAACTCACACACTGGCAGAGTGTGAGGGGTCTTTGCCTGTTTGACCTGGTGTTACTATCATGTGAAAGTCGAAGTCAATCATTTCCATTTTGGGGATTGGGGTTCACATTTGGAGCCTACACACCACATGTCCATCATTCCTTGTCCATGTGCCTGTGCTGCCTCCTACAATCTACTCAGTGACAAGAAGATGAATTGCCCTGTCTTTGAATCGAGCACCTTTGTAATGCTGTGAATGCAGCAGTGGCCTCCAAACAGCAAATTGTGATGTGCATTATTTCCACCACGTAGAATGATCCAGTGCCTCAGATGTTCTGGGCCAAAGTGACCTTCGTCCCCAAAATGCCTGGGATTGTACCCATGCCAGTGGCCAACTCTTGAAAATCTTAGCCTGTAGTTATATTGCTTCTCCAACAGGTAGAGGTGGGAGTGTTGCTTCTGGAAGGACTCTTTGCGAATAGGTGCTCCTGGTCAGTCCTACTGCTCATTCTCCTTTGCTCTCCATTGGTAAGGAGGCTTGCCTTTGAGTTAGAACATAGAACACAGAACCGTAGAGCACAGGAACACACCACGATACCAATCTAACTAACCCCATCTGCCTGCACATGGTGTGTATCTCTCTATTCCCTGCCTATTCCCTATCTAGATATCTCTTAAATGTTGCTATCACATCTGCTTCTGTCATCACCCCTGGCAGCATGTTCCAGGCACCTGCCGCTCTCTGTGTGAGGTAAAAAACTCACCTCGCACATCTCCTTCTAACTTTTCCCCTCTCAACTTAGACCTGTGCCCTTTCGTATCTGACATTTCCACCCTGGGAAAAAGACTCTGACTATCTACTCTTTCTTATGCTTCTCATAAATTTATAGACTTCTCCACTTGCTCTTGGTCCAGCAAAGCTCCCATATTTACAACAACTATCTCCCACCTTCATCGCTGAATTCCCCAAAACTCTGGACCCTGACTTTTAACAACAGTTTTCAGCTCTGTTGAATACATTGAGCTCTCCTCCAGCTCAGCTCCTTGCAACTTATGGTCCTCGTAAAAGGTGCAGGTTGGGTTGGGTGGGCTGGAATGGGTATTGGTATTGGTTTATTATTGTCACTTGTACTGAGGTAAAGTGAAAAGCTTGTCTTACAAACCGATCGTACAGGTCAATTCATTACACAGTGCAGTTACATTGAGTTAGTACAGAGTGCACTGACGTAGTACAGGTAAAAAAACAATAACAGTACAGAGTAAGGTGTCACGGCTACAGAGAAAGTGCAGTGCAATAAGGTGCAAGGTCACAACAAGGTAGATCGTGAGGTCATAGTCCATCTCATTGTATAAGGGAACTGTTCAATAGTCTTATCATAGCGGGGTAGAAGCTGACCTTAAGTCTGGTGATACGTGCCTCCAGGCTTCTGTATCTTCTACCCAATGGAAGAGGAGAGAAGAGAGAATATTCCGGGTGGGTGGGGTCTTTGATTATGCTGGCTGCTTCACCAAGACAACGAGAGATAAAGACAGTCCAAGGAGGGGAGGCTGGTGCCCGTAATGCGCTGGGCTGTGTCCACAACTCTCTGCAGTTTCTTGCATCCTGGGCAGAGCAGTTGCTGTACCATGGTGCATTTGTAAAAGTTGATGAGAGTCAAAGGGGACAAACCAAATTTCTTTAGCCTCCTGAGGAAGTAGAGGCACTGGTGAGCTTTCTTGGCTAAGGCTTCTACGTGATTTGACAAGGACAGGCTGTTGGTGATGTTCACTCCCAGGAACTTGAAGCTCTCAACCCTCTCGACCTCAGCACCATTGATGTAGACAGGTGCATGTACACCGTCCCCTTTCCTGAAGTCAATGACCATTTCTTTTGTTTTGTTGCCATTGAGGGAAAGGTTGTTGTCATGACACCATTCCACTAAGCTCTCTATCTCCTTCCTGTACTCCAACTCATCGCTGTTTGAGATACGGCCTACAACGGTGGTATCATCTGCAGACTTGTAGATGTAGTTAGAGCAGAATCTGGCCACACAATCATGAGTGTCTATGGAGTAGAGTAGAGGGCTAAGGACGCAGCCTTGTGGGGCACCAGTGTTGAGAATAATCGTGCCGAAGGTATTGCTGCCCATCATCACTGATTGCGGTCTGTTTGTTAGAAAGTCAAGCATCCAGTTACAGAAGGAGGTGTTGAGTCCCAGGTCTCGGAGTTTGGTGACAAGCTTACTTGGGATTATTGTATTGAAGGCAAAGTTGTAGTCGATAAACAATAGTCTAACGTAGGTGTCTTTACTGTCCAGATGCTCCAGAGCTGAGTGTAGGGCCAGGGAGATGGCATCCACTGTAGACCTGTTTTGGCGACAGGCGAATTGCAATGGGTCCAGGTTGTCTGCTAGGCTAGAGTTGATGCATGCCATGACCAGCCTCTCAAAGCACTTCATGATGGTGGATGTCAGAGCCACTGATCGGTAGTCATTAAGACATGTTACTTTGCTTTTCTTTGGTACCGGGATGATAGTGGTCTTCTTAAAACAGGTGGGAACCTGAGATTGAAGCAGGGAGAGGTTAAATATGTCCGCAAATACTTCTGCCAGCTGATCAGCATGAGATCTGAGCACACAGCCAGGGACACCATCTGGGCCAGGTGCTTTCCTCGTGTTCACTCTCCGGAAGACTGATCTTACGTCCTCCACTGTGATCACAGGTTCAGCTGCATTGGAGGCTGTCAGGGTGGATGGTGACAATCCACTTCCCTTCTGTTCAAAATGCGCAAAAAATGCATTAAGTTCATCCGGAAGGGATGCGTTGTCGTTAACTATGCAGCCTGACTTTGTCTTGTAGCCTGTTATGGCATGTAAGCCCTGCCATAACTGACGGCTGGTCAGGGACTCTATTTTGAGTCGGTATTGCCTCTTGGCAACCCTGATAGGTTTCCGAAGGTCATACCTCGATTTCTTGTGCAGATCAGGATCCCCAGATTTGTATGCAGTAGTCCTCTCCTTCAGTAGAAAGTGGATCTCCCGGTTTATCCATGGTCTCCTGTTTGGAAACACCCGTATTTTCTTCTTTGGTACACAGTCCTCCACACATTTGCTGATAAAGTCTGTGATGGTTGGTTTGGGCAGGGTTGACGTGAACTGAGATTCCTTTCGCTGTTCAAACTTGGTGTCCCGTGAAAAGGTCACACTGTATGTTGGGTTCACATGTGTGTGCCTGTCTGTCACACCGTGCAGCAGAGCCTGGTCTCCAATAATCTTGGTCCTCCCAGGCATTGGACAAAGAGTTCATTCTTTTAAAACCCTATGTGGTAGCTGGTGTGCAAAGGCCACCTCACATTAAATGAATGATGCATGGGCAGCTTCCCATGCTTGGAACTGGAGTGGAAGCAAGTCATCCTTGATGACTCCCACCACCAGGCCCACATCCCCCCCACACACACAGGGACTGCCTAAGGATTAAGAGGAAAGAGGGTGCATATAAGTAGCCTAAATTTGCAGAGCATGTGTCAGCCCAGTGTAAGGAAGCATTATCTTGGATGCACACCCAGTGCTCTCATTACCCCCATGGGAACCATGTGATTCAATGTACCAAGTAGTTGTTGGTATTGAAGGCACGATATAATATTGCAGTTGGGGCCCACAATCAAAATTGTATAAAGATGGGGATCTGTAGCACTGAAATGAAACAGTGCTATGGAATGGAAGTTTTAAATCAGTAAGGCTTCCAAACACCAGTCAATTACTGGGCAGGTTTATGCTCATGGCATCAGGCTGCCAACCACCTGGCTCAGTGTGTTCCTGATCTTCATACCTGCACTCTGCAACAAGGAAATCAGGAGCACACTGGAGGTTGGAGGTCCACCACTGGGCTCCATATTGAATCCAAATCCAGTTGTGGATCCAAGGAACTGGATACACTTTGCATCCAGCCTCTCAGCCAAAGTTGGTATTTCTGGTACAGTCATAATCATCTGGTGGAAAGGTAACTGAAAGTGAATGCTTTCTTTTAACTTAATGAATATCATTTTTAAAAATTAATATTCTTCAATAAATATTACTTAAATCTATGCCAACTGTTTTTGAATGATCATCAAAGACATTGAGAAAGAGTTGAAAAGGTCTCTAATAGTGGTGAGCTGTTTGGAGCAGGGCTTCAGGTTCCACTGCCAGATGACTAGTTGCTATTCACTGATCCACTTCATAGGACATCTTGGACAGCAAACATCTTGGACAGCAAACAACATGGCTGCAAAAGGATAGAGTAACTACAAGAGATTACTTAAATAGTGGCAAAAGCCAAGCTTGGCATGATCCAGTGCATTATCTCACCAAGTATTGGCGGGTAGTATCATGGCAGTGCCCTGCAGGTTATCTGTTTTCCTATTAAACTGATACTCTGTGTCTCTGTGCGCATGCCGAGTCCAACATTTCAGAAAAGCAAGGTCACTATTGTGAAGAAAGCAGGGTGTTATGCTTTCACCTTGCATGTAGGTGAATGCAATAAGTTGAAACACAATAAGTTGTCACTGAATGACAGAAATCCAATGAGATGAAAATTAGGGTTTCCGCCTGCACTTTTCAAAAAGAAGCTGAGGCCAGTATGGATCAGCCATCATCATGTTGAATGCAGGGACAGGCCTGAGGGACGAAGTGGTCTACTCCTGATTCTATTTTCCTATGTTCATGTATTCTAATGGTTATCAGGGGATTGAATTATCCACAAGGAAAAATTTTAAAATGTTGAACCACATTCGATATAAACACTCACCCTTTACAGGTGTAAGTCCACATCATGGAAATGCTGTGAATTTATGATGTTGAAATCATTACGGTAAATGAAATGTATGCATTTGCTTGGCCTTGCTGACAGAGGATTCCTTTGATAGCGAAGCCTAAGCAAATATAGGTAAGCAGATCTGTGAAGGCCATTGCTTCTACTTGCTGTTGTGCTCAGTGCACTGAAGAGCTACACACCTGAGGCTCATTGTGATGCCATTGAGAGCTGCCAAACATAGCTGGGGACAAATGATGATGGGGTGAGCAGAAGGAAATATGGAACAAGGGATCATCAGTGCCCTGTTCCATTTCAGACACCAAAGTGAGGAGAGGAATTGACGGGGGTTTGGGTGCAGGTCGGTGGAATCTTTCTCATGATAGCAAAATGAGGAGCAAGGTGCAAACTATGAATTGCAGAATAATCTTTCACTGGCATAAAAAATTGTGACCAAATTACACAAAGAATCTCAGTTTATTGCAACATGGAATTATTATGGTTCTAAGGACTAGAATGTTAAGTCATTTGTTATCAATTTGCAAATTTGGTATTTTCTGAGAAATCAAGTCAAATGTTATGGAATTGCATTGCAGCCACATGAAAATGAGAATGATCATGCCATTTTTGAATGATAAAGGAAGGGAGGGGGGTGGGGGAAAGACTGGTAAAATACTACCCTTTTGGTGATTTTCCATTATTGGAGGTCAGCATATTTCAAAGCCAAGGAAAGAAATATTTGAGAATGTTTCTAGTTAAAAGGTCATGTGATTTTTAATTTACAATTCGGAAGCATTTCTCTCTGGAATGATCTCTGGTCATTTAATCTTCTCTGAGAACACCATAGGTGACATTTGTGTGATTTTTGCACTTGTTATTATTTTTGTGCTTATGGAAACTTTTTTGTGTGATAAATCAAGATAGGTAAATCTTTCAACAGAAATTAAGTAGCTGCTGAACAAAAGGAGTAGGTGTATTTTATGATGTGAAGGTGTTATGTTGTTGGAGGAATGTTTATGCTTTTAAGTCTTTTTTTTCAGAATTAAACATGTTTTTTTCTCTCACTGGAATTATCTTTTACTTAGTCAGTAATATGTGGGTTCAATGAAAGTGATGAGGCATGTTGCAAGTCTTCAAATCCCTGGTGGTCAAACCAATATGAAGTCTGTTGAGTCCAAAGGCTTCCCCTTTCCATTAGATTAGCATCAATATTGTTTTTGTTCTTATGTTCCCTGTGTTCATTTTCCCTTTGTGATCCTCATATGTATATCTTAACAAATAATTCCTTCCAGCTTTCTGTGTCACTAGCTGTATGTGATTAGTTCAAGGTCTAGACAAGTTGCTTTATCACATGCTGCATAATATGTTGCAATAAACAGAGTTCTAATTGCATAATCAGTATAAATCAGTGATATGCTTGATATCTCACATAGAATTATACACCTTACTTCCAAGTAAACCCACAAGAAAGCTACTAATGTTTCACTGTTGATGCACTGTGGTATTTCGGAGCAGAAGTCATGGCAAAATTTATCTTAAGTGAAGCAGAATATGGAAGTGAGATTTAATTGAACCTGAGAGTACAGACATAATTTATTCCTCATTTAAAATGATGTTTACTGCCCTTTTTTTTCATTTTCCCATTATAAATCCCTAAATTGACTATTTTCATGAAAACAGCCAATGTTCTTGTGCTGTAATTACACCCTCCTTCCAATGGTGGCACCAAAGCACCTTCATTCGAAGGTAATTACAACTTGGCAAGTTTTTACAAGTTTTCATCATAAATAAAAACATCGAAAATTCTAATGAAAAATATTGGCAGGAATTTTGTGGGAGTATATTTTTAAATTATAAATAAATTATTATTACCAGTGGCATTGCTAGTAGCAAGTCATAGGTTATTATGTTTCAGAACATACTCCTTGTATGCTGTAGATTGCTTGGACATGTTGCACTCTGAAGTTCTGAGTTAATCAGGTTTGAGCACCAATATTTGTGTTTCTTTAAATGTCCATCATCGCAAATCAGTTTTAAAAAAAAAATTCTTTGGATTCAAAGTAACTGAACATTGAAACCAAGTCAAATATGTGATACCACAACCCTTCAAGGTGCTTGGTCACATTGATGCTTAGGAACACTATTTCACTTCTTCATCAGTTTTTGTTTCTCTGCTTTTCAGTATTCATTAAATAAAAATATCTCATTTGATTCTAATGTAGCTGGTTTGAGACCATATAGTAATTCATTGTGTTTGGAAAAACTTTAAAACATTTCATTGCAGTGGAATGTATGTTTAAATACAAATTCTGTCATTATAAAATTAATGATACCGTATTTTTAAAAATTAGGGTTAATTTATTCCACATGGGTGTTTAATACTAATGCCCATATGAAGTATGAAATTCATTCTTCAGCATGTTCATTAGAGAATTTTATATTTTAAAGTAGACTGGAGGTGTTTAATGTAAAAAAAACTGTTGATTTTCTCAATGTAAAAACATTGTCTGGAAATTGTAGAAGAGCATTTCCAGATGAATGATAGATTAAAGAAACTGAAATTCAATAAGGTGTAAAAATGAAGGAAATTCCTGCTATCTCAATTCAATTAAAAAAACTGATAATCGTATAAAAAATCTGCAAGTACTGGAAATCAAAAATGAAAGCAGAAAATGCTGGAAATACTCAGCAGGTCAGGCAACATCTGTGAGAAGAGAAACCGAGTTAACATTTCAGGTCAAAGGCCCTTCATCAAAACCGTGAAGGAGAGAAAAGAAGCTTGTAAAGCTGCAGGGAGGGTGGAGGAGGGGCTGCCTCTGATAGGGTAAAACTGGGGTGATCATGGGGAGAGTGAGAACATAGACAAAAGAACAGGATGTAGGAGACGCGAAATGTAGGTTAGGCTGGGCCTATCCTCCGTGTCCAGAGAGGGAAAAAAAGAAAGAAAGGAAACAAAGACAAATAAGCTGAGCCAGATGGACAACTGACGTAGACACAGGAGTAAAGTTATCTGAAGTTATGAAATTCAATATTGAGTCCAGAAGGCTGCAACATGCCGGGATGCAAGATGACATGTTGCTCCTCAAGCTTGTATTGGGCCTGATTGTAACAGTGCAAAAAGCCAAAGACTGACAGATCAGAGTGGGAATGTGATGGGGAACTGAAGTGGCAGGCAGCTGGGAGCTCAGAGTTGCCTCTGCAGATTGAATGCAGGTGTTCTGCAAAGCGGTTACCCAATCTGCATCTGGGTGGGAGGAGCAATGCAGAGGAGACTACATTGTGAGCACAGAATGCAGTAAATTAGATTGGAAGAAGTACAAGTAATTCACTGCTTCACTTGGTAAGACTGTTTGGGTTAGTAAGTGGTCAGAAGGACAGAGAGGAAAGGACAAACGTTGCATCACCTGTGATTGGAAGAGAAAGTGGCAGAAGAAGGGGTGTAGTCGGTGGGATCAGAAGGATGGACCAGGGAGTCATAAACGGAACGGTCTCTGCAAAATGCCAAAGGGGAAATAGAGGGAATGATGTGCCTGGGGGTGGAATCTCTTTGACGTCGGTGGAAATTGCAAGGAATGATTGATGAATGTGGAAGCTGGTGGGGTGGAAGGTGAGGAAGGGAGCTCTATCCATGTTTTGTCTCAGAGGAGAGGGGATGAGAATAAAGGAGCAGGAAGTGGATGAGATGTGTCCAAGGGCTTTGTTAACGATGTAGAGGGGAAGCCACGGTCCAAGGGCTTTGTTAACAATGTAGAGGGGAAGCCACGGTCCAAGGGCTTTGTTAACAATGTAGAGGGGAAGCCACAGATCAGGGAGAAGAAAGACACTTCAGATGCACCCTGCACAGAAAATTTCATCATTGGAGCAAATGTGACAGAGATGGAGGAGCTGGGAGAAATAGAGTCCCTAAGGAGGCAGGGTGGGATGGAGAATAGTTGAGCTTACTGTGGGAATCAGTTGGCTTGTAATGGACCTTAGTAGCTAGCCTATCTCCTGGGATTGAGACAGAGATCCAAATTAATGTGAGAGTGGGATGGAAACTGGTAGCAAAAATGATTAAATCATTGATTTCTGCATGAGTACAAGAAGCAGCACTGAAGCAGTCATTGATGTACTCGAAAAAGAGTTGAGGGAGTGAGCCCGGGTAGGACTGAAAGAAAGAGTTCCACATGTGGACAGATATAGCTTGGGCCCAGGTGAGTGTTCGTAGCTACACTTTGGATTTGGAGAGAGTGAGTGGTGTTGAAGGAGAAGTTGTTCAATGTGAGAACGAGGTGAATGAATGCATTAATGGAGGGGAACTGGTTGGGCCTCTGCTCGAAGAAGAAGCAGAGAGCCTTCAGACCACCCTGATATGGGATAGAGGAGCAAAGGGATTGCACATCCATGGTAAAGATGAGGCTGTTGGGACCAGGGAACTGGAATTGGTCATCAGAGCTGTCATGGATATGTGGAAAGGAACTGAACCAGATGATAAAGGACAATGTCAAGGTAGAAAGAAATAAGTTCAGTGGGGCAAGAGCAGGCTGAAACAATGGGTCTGCCATTGGGTCTCCTGTTTGTGAATGCTGGGTAGGAGCTAGAAGCGGATGTGCAAGGCTGGGACACAATAAGGCTAAAAGCTGTGGAGAAAGGTCCCCCAAGGCAATGAGGTCAAAGATAAGATATCTTTATTAGTCACATGTACATCAAAACACACAGTGAAGTGCATCTTTGCGTAGAGTGTTCTGGGGGCAGCCCTCAAGGGTTGCCGCACTTCTGGTGCCAATATAGCATGCCCACAACTTCCTAACCTGTACGTCTTTGAAACGTGGGAAGAAACCGAAGCACCCAGAGGAAACCCACGCAGACACGGGGAGAACATACAAACTCCTTACAGACAGCAGCCAGAAAAGAACCTGGGTGGCTGGCGCTGTAATAGCGTTACCATGCCTGCCCTTGACAGTCCTCTTCTGTCTGGGAGACCATGGCATGATATCCGATGGTGCGGTCATGATTCAAAGGGAGGGATGAGGAGGTGTCTGAGAGCTGACGTTTGGCTTCCAGGAGATGAAGGTCAGTTCACCAGACCACAATAACACCACCCTTGTTGGCTGGTTTGATGATGATATTGGGGGTCACATTAACAAAAATGTATGTTGTGTAAAGCATTTGTGTTTCAATAATCTGTTGTTTCTTTTCTGCATTAGAACTAAAATAGCAGGAATGTATTTGAAGTGGAGATAAAACAGTGCTGATGTATAAAGTCATGATATTGAACCACAGGATAAATCCCATGTGATTGCGGTGGCTTCGATTTGTGAAAGCAAATGGCATATGCTGCCACACACCTGGTTTTACTTAAAAGCTCTGTTGATGTAGTTTTCACTGTAAGCCATCATTTATTTTTAAGTGTGTATGTTGGTTAATTTTTTTTAATTGGGTACAAAGCTTTGTATAACGGCTTTGCATTTTGTGGAAATGAAAGTGGTAGTATCTTAGATGTTTAATTGCACAGATATTCCTGTGAATGATTATTTTAGAACCAAGGATCTCATTGAATGCTAATGGATGGCTGCCATTAGCTAATTACTGAAGACCATTTGGAGTTTTGATGGCTCTTTCTATAAGTGCTTAATTTTATTAATGGATTAATGGAATGTACAAATTCTGGTAATTAGAGACCTCTTGTGGACATTAATTGCCTGCACTTGGTTGGCATAAGCAAAGACTTGTTTTTCTTAAATATATTTAAAGGTGGTTTTGAAGCTCATCATGAAGCAGTTCTTTAAACTTTAGTAACAGTATAATAGTTATAAATTATATTTGTCAACTTCAATATTCCTCGTGTCCTTAATCAGATGTCCTCCAAGTGAAACCACATCATGATGTATTCAATTTTTGCCCTTGTTTCCTGTTGATGCAGTCTTGCAAGAAAAGCATTTTAGGCAGTCCCTTGGGATTGAGATTGACTTTGACTTTATTCCACTCCAATTCTGTGGGTTCCAAGATGACTGATGAGTCAACATGGGATTCACAGACCCCACCACAGATAGAACAGAAGATGCCTGATGGAACAGATTTTTTTTATTATCAAAATAAACTTTATTCATAATAAAAGACAAACTATATACAATTATAAAACAGTGCAAGCCTTTACATTCGTGTACAGATCACTCATTAGTGTTACCCTTTTATATAGAAAAAACCAGCACCGCTGCCACATGTGTGGCTCCCTGGGGGCTACCCAGTCCCGTATTTACAATATTTAGGGGTTTTCTCACCTGACCCCGCTCCTCCCTCTCCAGTGGCAGAAGAACCCTAAACCGTCATCCTTCCCCACCGAGCCTTTGCGTTGTCTGTACCCAGCTTCAATGCGTCCCTCAGCACGTACTCCTGCAGCCTGGAATGTGCCAGTCGGCAGCAGATAGGTGGGGATTCTGTGAGATTCTGCACCCCTTCCATCATTTACCTGAGATTCTCAATGCCATCCTGATTAATTCTTCTACACTTTAAACAGACATGGAACAGCATTTCCTAAGGGTCAGCGGGGATGTTGTACATTTCTCAAGGAGGTTTTAAAATCTTTCTTGAATCATTTCTTCTGTTTACTGGGTAATCTCTCCCCATGACAAGCTTGGAATAGGGTGTCTGTCTCAGGATTGTTGTATCATGCATGTAAATAGCTTAATGGAGCTGAATGAGTGCAACTAAGGTTGCAATGCTGGGGATCTTCGCTCGGAGAGAGGACACTGATGTCACTTCACTTATCCTGCCAACGGGTTTGGAGTACTTTACAGAGACAGCATTGGTGTTATTCCTCCACTGCATTAAAATGCCTGCTGCAAGAAATCCATGTCTCAGAAACATATGGGAGGGCAGGGACCACAAGCCATGAGTATTGTGTTGGGTTTGTGGTTTTGATCTGCAAACACCCTCTTCCTCAGATATCCAAAGGCTGTCTGGCACATGGATAGTGATGGTGAATTTGATCATTGTTGTTTCTCTTCATTGAGAGGTGGCTCCTGAGATACACAAATGACTGGGGAGACCACTTGAAACAAGCTTAATTCAATTTGCAATTGATATGCTCACATGGACATTGCAGTAGGAGTCATTGATGGTGATGAACCACTGCAAACTTTGCTCTCTTCAGATTTGTCCTTTATTAAAAACCTCCTAAACTGAAATCAGCTGAACATTTTTAAGCTTATATTGACACTTACCATATTTATTAGAAATAATGAGCAAATGTAGATCTTATGTATGGAACTTCTTTGTTTTTTTAATTAGGAAATGGAATTGACATTGCATTTATTTGTGAAGATATTTCCAACTGCAACTTGCATTTAGAGAGCACCTTTGGCTCTCAAAACATTCTAAGGCACTCCCAAGGAGTGTTATCAAACAACACATGACCCCAAATCACTTCAAGAGATGTTAAGACAATTAACCAAAGGTTGGATTAAAAAGTTGAGTTAGAGAGTGTTTTAGAGATGGAATTCCACAGATTAGGGCCTTGGCACCTGAAGGCTCTGTCACCAATCAATGAGAAATTAAAATCAGAGATGCACAATGGGACAAAATTGGAGGGAACAAAGATGTTAGGAATTGAAGGATATTACAGATTTGGGAAGTGTAAAACCATGGAGCTATTTGGAAGAAAGAATAAGGATTTTTTAACCAGTAAATTTATGTCAAGGAGTGCAAGGTTGGTGGTGAAATGGGAGTGGACACAAATTAGGAAAAGTATTTTGAATAAGCTTGAGTTCATGGATGATAGAAGGTGAACTGTAGTAAAATATAGAGGTAGTAATAGTACAGATGAACATTTCAGCAGCAGATAACCTGAGGCAAGAGCAGAGATGGTCAATGTTTCATAGTGCAAGGACTCAGTTTAGTGACGGTGAGGCTTTGTGACCTCAGGTTCATCATGAAGTCAATTCTCCAGGGAATGGGAAGGAGTCAATGGTAGGATAATGAGATCTGGGAGGAGCCATTACTTCAGCCATCCAAATAGCTAACTGAGAATTTTCTTCTCATTCAGTGCTGAATGTCAGAAAAGCCATCAACAATTGCATTCAGTTCACCATTACTTCAGTTGCTATTTGAAACTGTTTGCTTTGATTTGCAACCCAATTCTTTTGTCATTGTTTGTTTTAACTGTCAAAAAATATTCCTTACCTTTCACCTGAACTTTCAACAGATTTGGGACGATTTCATCTTCGCATCAGCATGGCACTCTTTGCATCAAAACAATTTGTCTTTCTCAAATAAATCATCTTAAGTCAATGTTTGTGCAATGTGCTGTCCACACTACAAGACAATACAGCTGAGGGTGAACTGAAATAGACCTACTAGAAGTACCATTGGATCCCCAAATCATGTCCTATTAATTCATATGTGGAAATATTGCATACAGCCTTCAATAAATTAATACTTAAGCTTCAGAACTAAGGGCAGTACAATGTGACAATCATTTGTATGCAGTTTGGCTCCAGGCCTCTTGATCATATTCTGACTGAATCGCTCCACTATTAATTGCTGTGCCTTCGGATGCTGAAGAGCGAGCCTCTGGAATTCCCTCATCAAACGTCAAAGCCTCTTGAACTTTCTTCCCTCCTTTAAGGCATCCTTTATAATCTACTATTTGACTAAGCAAGATATCGGTTTGCTATCAATACATTTTCCCTCAGAAGAAGAAAGGATTCTGTAGTCTGAAAAGTTGCTGCACAGGACTTCAGTTCGTGGGAAACACTTTTATAACAAAAACACTGGCAAGGATAACTTCCAGCAGGAGAAAGCCCAAACAGTGCTGCTTGGCATTTAGTGGCAGTACCATCAACATACCACCCATCATCGAGCAGAAATTCAAATGGACCAGCTATTTAAAAGCCGTGATTACCAAAACAAGTCAGAAGCTGTGTATCTAGCACAGATAACTGTACCTTTGATTCACCAAAGCCTTTCTACCATCTGCATACCACAAGTCAGGAGTATAATGGAATTCACTACAGAAAAGCTTTTTCTAAAGTTGCTAAGCAATATAAACTTTTTGCTTATAAACCAATACAAGTTTGAAGGTGCTCCAAAGAAACCTTGTCAGTAATCTACAATGTGTACAGTAGGTAAACCACAGTTCCCAGTGATGATAAGAGTAGATATACAACACCAATTTAAATTTACATGGCAAATTGTTCCATGCAGTTCCCAGCAATGTTTTCAGATGAATTTTGACAAAATGTTATATGTAAGTTCCCATGGCAGATTGAATACAGAGATAGGCTTGAAGACTGTCTTAGAGGAGGAGATGTTGAGGGGTAGAATCATGGAGTTTTGTCTCAGAAATATGAAGGCATAAGTGCTCGTACTGTGTGGTGGGAATCAAAGGATAGAATTGGAGTATTGCTGGACAAGAGGAGTTCACGGAGGTAGGTTGTGGTCAGGAAGAAACCATAGAGGTAGGTTGGGTGGTGTGTCATGGTATGGGGGGAGCATCATAGGGATAGAACAAAGTATAATAGGGTGGGAGGAGATTAGAGGGATAGATGAGGAATGTCATAAGGCAGCAAGAAATGATGGAGATAGAGTGGGGAATTGTGAAGCAAGAGGAGTTGGGACAAAATGACTGGGCAAAGAAAAGCCAAGAAGAGTTTTGAAAACTAAGAGGAAATTTTAAATAAGGCAATGCCAGACCAAAGCTTGATACACAAGGCTTGATCAGCAAGTTTGCAGATGACAGAAAATTAGGAGGTGTTGTTAATAGTGAAGGAGATTATCGTAGATTACAGGAGGACCTTGATCAGTTGGGGAAGTGGGCTGAGGAGTGGCAAATGAATTTCAATACAGATGTGTGTAAGATGATACATTTTGGAAAGTCAAACCAGCATAGGACTCATACTATGAATGGTAAAGCACTAGGGAGTGTAATGAAACAGAGGGACCGAGGAGTACAAGTGCATAGCTCGTTGAAAGCAACATCACAGGTAGACAGAGTGGTGAAAATGACATTTAGCATGCTGGTCGCCTTCAGCTGAGGCAATGAATACAGGAGTTGGGACATATAAGTCATTAGTGAGGCCTCACTTGGAGTACTTTGCACAGTTTTGGTTGCCCTATTATAGAAAAGATGTGGTTAAACTGGAAAGAGTGAAGAAAAGATTTATGAGAATGTTGCCAGGACTAGAAGGTCTGAGTTATAAGGAGAAGTTGGCCAGACTAGGTCTTCATTCCTTGGAATTTAGGAGAATGAGGGACAACCATAGAGAAGTGTTTAAAATTATGAGAGGCATAGATAGGGTGGATGATAACAGTCATTTTCATGGTTGGGGGAGTCCAGAACTAGGGGGCATAGATTTACGGTGAGAGGGGAAAGATTTAAAAGGGACCTGAGGGGTAGGTTTTTCACCCAGAGGGTGGTGAGAATATGGAGTGAGCTGCCAGAGGAAGTAGTTGGGGCAGGTACACAATAGCATCATTTAAGAAGCACTTGGACAGGTATATGGAGGGGCGGGGCTTGGAGGAATATGGGCTGAAAGCAGGAAATTGGGACTAGCTTGAGTGGACAATGTGGTCGGCATGGTCTCTTTGGGCTGAAGGGACTGCATCTCTGCTGTATTGCTCAATGACATTATGACTCTAAAAGTCAAAGTATTTCAGCAGAAATGGATGAACAGGACTTAGTTCATACTAAAATAACATGGTAGATGATGTGCCAATCAAGGAAAATGTTTTGTTCAGGTTATTATTGAACCTTTTGAGTGCTGTTACAGCTAGACTAAGCTCACCAAGTGTTTTCCATTATATTCCTGACTTGTGGCACATAAATGGTAGGAAAGTTTTGGGGAGTGAGGAATGCAGTCCCTCAGTGCAAGATACATTGCTTCTGACTTCCTTTGGTATTTAAATAGCTAGTCCACTTAAGTTTCTGCTTGATGATGGGTGATCTGTTGATAGTACTGCCACTGAATGCCAACCAGAGCTTTTTAGGCTTTCTCTTGATGGAAATGGTCCTTGCCCAGGGCTATTGTTACAAAAATGTTTGAGCATTAAGACTTGGATGTTACCCTGGTCTTGCTGCAAAAAAGTTTGTTTTAATTCATTAAGTAAAAAATTATGATGGAGCTGAATACTACTTCCATCAGTGAACGGATTGACTTCTGCTTTAAAGATGGAGAGAAAGTTCATGTTAAGGGAGCTGGAGATAATTAGAACTCTGACTCCTGCATCAAAGTCCTCGACAGGAGACAGCCGGGCCCCTTCAACTGTGCTAAGGATGCTTCCATCCACAGAGTGTTCCTCGCTGAATGAGCAAAGGTTTCTTAGTTAAATACTTGCTGTACTGATGTCAAGGAAAGTTCATTTCTGGAAATGAATTTTCTTCTGTTCATATCTGGAAATCAGCCTCTGTGCCCACATTTAACCAAAATTGTAATGAGATTTAGACTAGAATGGTACCTCTGAAAACCAAGCTGCAGCTTTTGTAAGAAGCCACAGAGGAAATAACAGAAGCACGAGGCACAAACTTTCAGCCTTCAAGTTGCACCATGAAGTTGGAAGGTCGACAGTTTGTAATCCCTTTTCAGTGGGATGAACAGGATTAATCCAATGACTATTGCCACATGTATGTCACATGATTTTTTTTGAAACACTTACAGCTGGTTTAAGAATTACCACTCTCAGGGTTGTGTCATGAGTTTGGATTGCCATGTTGTTTGATGTGGAATTTAGCAGAAGCTGACTGCCTCCGTGGGAGAATACCACAGTAAGAAAATGCTTTCCTGACACTGTAAGCTTTACTTTTATTTAATACACTGAGTGTGAAGTGATACACTTTGGAAGATTGAATTTGAAGGTAGAATGCAGGGTTAATGGCAGGATTCTTAGTAGTGTGGAGGAACAGAGGGATCTTGGGGTCCACGTCTATAGATCCCTCAAGGTTCCCACGCAGGTAGATAGGGTTGTTAAGAAGGCATATGCTGTGTTGGCCTTCATTAGTCGGGGGATTGAGATCAAGAGCCACCAGGTAATGTTTGCAGCTCTATAAAACTCTGGTTAGACCACACTTGGAGTATTATGTTCAGTTCTGGTCGCCTCATTATAGGAAGGATGTGGAAGCTTTAGAGAGGGTGCAGAGGAGATTTACCAGGATGTTGCCTGGATTGGAGAGCAGGTCTTATGAGGACAGGTTGAGTGAGCTCGGGCTTTTTTCTTTGGAGCGAAGGAGGATGAGAGGTGACTAGATGGAGGTGTACAAGATGATAAGAGGCATAGATCGAGTAGACAGTCAAAGACTTTTTCCCAGGGTGAAAATGGCTCATACGAGGTGGCATAATTTTAAGGTGATTGAGGAAGATACAGGGGGATATCAGAGGTAAGTTTTTACACAGAGAGTAGTGGGTGCATGAGATACACTGCCGGCTGAGGTGGTGGAGGCAGATACATTAGGAACATTTAAGAGATTCTTAGATAGGCACATGAATGATAGAGAAATGGAGGGCTATGTGGGAGGGAAGGGTTAGATAGATCTTAGAGCAGGATAAAATTTTATTTTCTCTGCTATTGCAAAATCCAGTAGTGCTCAATGCCCAAGGTGCTGTCTGTGTTACAGAACAGCATCAACAGAGGCAAAGGCCTTCCCTTTGCACAAACACCACTGTAGAGAACATAGAACATTACAGTGCAGTATAGGCCCTTCGGCCCACAATGTAGTGCCGACATTTTATCCTGCTCCAAGATCTATCTAACCCTTCCCCCCCACTATTTTTCTATCATTCATGTGGCTACCTAAGAGTCTCTTAAATGTCCCTAATGTATCTGCCTCCACCACCTCTGCTGGCAGTGAGTTCCATGCACCCACCACACTCTGTGTGTAAAAAAAAAACTTACCTCTGAGATCCCCCTGTAATTTCCTCCAATCACCTTAAAATTGTGCTGCCTCAGGTGAGCCATTTTCACCCTGGGAAAAAGTCTGACTGTCCATTCAATCCATGCCTCTTATCACCTTGTTCACCTCTATGAAGTCACCTCTCATCCTCCTTTGCTCCAAAGAGAAAAGCCCTAGCTCTCTCAACCTATCCTCATAAGACATGCTCACCAATCCAGGCAGCATACTAGTAAATCTCCTCTGCACCTTCTCTAAAGCTTCCATATCTTTCCTATAATGAGGTGACCAGAACGGAACACAATACTCCAAGTGTGGTCTAACCAGAGTTCTATAGAGCTGCAACATTACCTTGTGGGCTCTTGAAGTCAATACCCCAACTAATGGCCAACACATCATATGCCTTCTTAATAACCCTATTGACCTGCGTGGCAACCTTGTGGAATCTATGGATGTGGACCCCAAGATCCCTCTGTTCCTCCACATTGCTGAGTCCTGCCATTAACCTTGTATTCTGTCTTCAAATGTGATCTTCCAATGTGTATCACTTCACATTCTTCTGGGTTGAACTCCATCTGCCACTTCTCAGCCCAGCTCTGCAACCTATCAATGTCCTGTTGTAATCCACAGCAACCTTCCACACTATCCACAACACCACCAACCTTTGTGTCATCTGCAAACTTACTAACCCACCCTTCCACATCCTCATCCATAAAGAACATGAAAGAAATCAAATCCAGGACTGAATCCAAGTTGCAACAGAGGGTTGGTAGGTGTAATGGGTGTAAATATAAGACCATAAGATATTAGAGCAGAATTAGGCCATTCAGCCCATCAAGTCTGCTCTGCCACTCAATCATGGCTGATTTTCTTTTTAACCCTATTCTCCCGCCTTCTCCCCATAACCCTTAACCCCTTTATCAATCTCTGTCTTAAGTACACCCAATGACTTGGCCTCCACCTCCTGTTGGGGCAACAAATTCCATAGATTCACCACCCTCGAGCTGAAGAAATTGCTCCTAATCTCAATTTTAAAAGAACATACCTTTATTCTGAGGCTGTGTCCTGAGATCATAGACTCTCCTATTAATGGAAATATCCTCTCCACATCCTCTCTATCCAGGCCTTTCAGTGTGCAGTTGGTTTTAATGACATCACCCCTCATCCTTCTGAACTCCGTGCAGGCCCAGAGCCATCAAACTCTCCTCATACATTAAGACTTTCATTCTTGTGTGATATCAAAGCATGGCATTTTTATTTGTCTTTGTACCATTATGCCCATGTGGTCAGAATGAGAGGAACCTTGAATAAATGAGATCCACCTTTTACAACTCTCTGATATTGTTTTCTTGTTGCACTCTTCACCAAGACCAGGAACTCACAAGACAGATACACTCCAGATATGGATATATTTGGGGACTGTTCAGGGTTCTGCGGCAGGGATCAAGAGTCAGAAGGTTGACAGATTAGTTGTTGGGATTTGGGAGCTGATTTTAAGCTGAAGGGTCAGTGGTCAGTTTTGGGATGGGAGTAGCGTGTGCAGGGTTTATCTGAGAGGGCTGTGCATCGTGTCTGGGAAAGGAGAGCTGTTGTAAGTATATTAATTAAAGCTGACCTACCTTAGGCAGCTTTACAACCTAGATCTACACAGCCAAACAGGTGTGGCATTACCAGGAGGAAAAGTGGCTAACTCTACCTCTGTTAACTGAGCCAGATAGCTATACAGTCAAGACAGGCTGTGGCCCACAAAACCAGTGCAAAAAGACTCCATGGATGTACTGAATCTACCAGCTGTGGGAACAGAGTGCAGGGCTGGTTGGGAGAAAATGGGGGGAGGTGGCTGGAAAGGGGCGGGTGTGTGTTTTTTTTCTCGGAACCTCTGTGGTTTATGACTGCTGACAAGGCAATAATATTTACAATACAGTCATAAAATGAGGGTTTCATATCTACGGAAACCGTTAAATATGTAAAGGTAGGCAGGAACTATCAAGATGAAAAAATAACGTAAGAAAGTGTGCTCCAGTTATTCAAGTAAACAAAAAGCTGCAATTGGAAATCCCTCCAGACCCCCACAGTCAATCTGAATAAAAAACTTTACAAGGCATTTCACATCAATATGCTGTTAGCTGGAAGAGACCTGGAGGAGAATTTACCTCCAATGTAAACCCAGTGTCAAGATATAACTCCAATGAAACTGCCTTCCCACCCAAATCACCATTGAATGAGAGAATGTAATCCATTGTAACTTTTAAGATTGCATATGACCACTTGGAATGCAATCCAGAATTTTGACTTTGTAACGTATTGAAAATTGTATCCAACAGCTGACGTAGATACAAGTCCGATGAGGGGAAGAGAGTTAATTCCTGATTGTTCAAGCCAGGAGGGGAAGGGGAGTGCAAAATTTAATATTAGACCAAAGAGGAAACTAATTTTACAGTTCTTTATGGCTAGTGGAGTTTTATCTTAAAAGTGAGAGCTCTAAGCCATGAAGATACTGCAGTCAGGGAAGGGTGATCTGGTCAGTCATCAGGAAGCATGCCCCATTAGACCATCAGTGGAAAGATCCCCTGGATGGTTGTGAGTAGATGGAGGGTTCAACTTGTAGCATGAAGGGGTAGAAAGAAAGGGAAGCATACTGAAATGTTAGCTTTTGCATTAAGGTTATTGTACTCTCTTCACCTCAAGTAAACTTAGTTCACCACAGAACAGGGAATTCTGATCTTTTTATTCAAATCCTTTGTCTAGATTTCTGTAATACAATTACTGGCCAGTTGTAACCCTAAGTTGGCAGGAAAAGACACCAGCCCTGCAGCAACTTCCCTTTAAGTGATGCTAAGGCAAACCTCGTAAGCCAATTTGCTTTTTTTTATACATGCAACGCTCCATCCAGAGACCAAGCTTTTATCAATGACTGTCATATAAGTAGCATTCGAGCATGCATTGCCATTGGACTTCACTGAACATGTCTCAGCTCCTCCACATGTGTATGTGTCACTTGCATGAAGGATGCAGAAGGAAAATTGCATGCAAAATCAGTTGCTCTTCAACTTTACATTATGTTCGATTTTGAGATGGAACCATGTTAAAGCCCAAAAATATGTCATTATTCAATCCAATTTATAGGCATAAAATTGACAAGATATAAAGGATTTCATTTTCAATTGTCAAACATAACTGGTTATGTTTGGTACCTGATGCACAATTTTCAATGCACCAAGTAATTTTCTGGTCATTTAAACCAAAGGAATTTATAACCCATTTATTTCAATCTCCTGCAACTAGTAACTTCACACCAACATCTAATGACAAAATACTGCTGTTGATCGCTGAGTAATTTAACAATAAGCATTCATTTTATCAAACTTTAACGTTATTTTGAGGTGAAAAAAAATTATAAATTTTGGACCAGAAATATGAAGTAGGGAAAGTATGCAGCGGTAATATCAAAGAATACTTCCAGCAGGGCAGCAAACAGGCAAGAAATTTCACATTTCCCTTTCAGATCAGTACTTCTCCCACTCATTTGGGATTTTCTATCTACATTCTATGATGCTGTGTTTATGAAATGGATTATTTTGTACCTGCACCTTTTCTAAATAACATTTTTGCCTCAATGTAATCAGCTGCATGTGTGAAACACTTTCAGACAAAGGCTGGTATTTTGCATTTATAATAGTCTGTTCCACCACTGTGTACGCACGCAACTAAACATTGAAACCCCAAAGATTCAGTCCATAATTCCTTTCTGCTTCCCAGAGCATGTTGGGTTGTTATCTCCCCCAGTTGTGGTCTCCAGAAATCAGTGACTTGACAAAATCTTAAGGGACTCACAAACCATTCTCAGTATAAACTACCCTCAGAATAATATATTCTGTGGCATGAGGTGCAAGTGAGTTTTTATTGCTGCTTGCCAAGTGCGTTGATTCCAAAACAACTTTTTTATGTGTGGTTTGTAATACCCCCCAGGTAAATATTTCATTTTTATGTTCTTGATATTTCAGCACCTGGCTTGAACCTAGAGGTTACCAGCCTTATATAATACTTGGTATTATTTTTCCATTGAAAAGTCATCAATTTTATTGGCTACTCAGCTGGTTTGATGATGGCTGTTGTTGGGCAACATGGATCGCTCTGAACTTCAGGTTGATGATGGCCAATGCCAGAGAGGGACAACTGTATATCGGAAGGATCTCCTGTGGCCAGTGTTAGTGCCTTGTGGAAGTGGAACACAAGAGGAGTTAAGGCCAAGAGAAAATCAGCCCTGATCATATTGAATGGTGTGGTGGGCTTGAGGGGCTAGGTGGTCTATTTCTCCTCCTATTTTCTTTTTTTTTCTTGTTGCTGTTTTTATTGTGATAAAGGACTAAAAATATGTCTTGGAAATTATGCCTTTGTTAATGAATTAGTAGCAGTAGCTGGTGGTAGAATGCTCTGACTTATGAAACCTGAATATTCTCATAAAGAATTCATCCGGAAAAGGCAGTGCCACCTCTTTACTGCTAAAATAGATGTTAGATTTGGTGTTAACTCAACTCAGCACTCTCCAAGGGTTCATTCCCATCCTGTTGGGTCTGCCAACGAGTGCTACCATCTGAGCCAACTGACACACTGTTAAATCATTGAATTCAAAGAACGCTTGAGTCTCATTTTGTTATGCATTTTTATCAATCTAACTCGACATTTCACTTGAACCATCACTGACAACTTAAGTAACTGTCCTGGTGTGATGTCAGTTAGCATAATGCAGACATGACAGAGCCAATGTGTGAAACATCTCACAGTTTGGAGTATATCCTGTGTAGACGCAGAGGCTGCTGCATGGCCCCAGAGCAAAATGCATAATGTTGATTAAAAATGAGTCAGAGAGTATTGAATATCAGTAGGAATCCTCTGACTAATATAAAATTCTAAAAATATTCAGTATTTGCATAAAATTCTCTGTAGCAATATATTTCAGCTTCTGAAATTAAATATACTTTTGATAGATCACACTTTGCAAAAGTATCCAAGAAAATTAATTTACAGTAACTTGAATAGCCACAAGCCTGGCTTTGCTCTTGAGAAGGATTTAGTAGCATTGTAAAAGAATGATCTGTTTGGGACTTAGAAACAACGAATCTGTGGTCTTTCCCATGTCATTTTCTGAGAGGGAGTTAAAGGTGTAGAGCCTCTTACTTTGTTCTTTCCAACAAGTTGCTACATAGAGAGATACATCAGGGAAAAAGGCCCTTTGACCCACCGAGTCCATGCCGACTACTCATTTATATTCTATGTAAATCCTACTTTTTATTCTCCTCACATCCCCCTACCACCCTCCTCCTCCAGATTCTCCCACTCACCTACACCATAGGGTCAATTTACAGTGATCAATTAACCTGTCCACAAATGCTCCAGTGAGAGATTACTGCCCGGCAGTAAAATTATAACATACAGAGCGAGTGTATCTCTTGCAACACACACAACATGCTGGAGGAACTCAGCAGGTCAGGCAGCGTCTATGAAGGGAAATAAACAGTCAACGTTTTGGGTTGAGACCCTTCATCAGGACTGGAGAGGAAGAGGGCAGAAGCCAGAATAAAAAGGGAGGGGGAGGATCACAAACTTGCAGGGGATCGGTGAGTCCAGGTGGGAGGGAGGATGAAAGGGAAAGATGTGTGAAGCTGGGAGGTGATAGGTGGAAGAGGCAAAGGGCTGAAGAAGAAGGAATCTGATAGGAGAGGACAGTGGACCATCGAATAAAGGGAAGGAGATGAGGAACAAGAGGGAGGTGATGAGCAGGTCATGAGGGCAGGGGAGGGGAAAGATAAAGGGTGAGGGGGGGCACAAGAATAAAGGAAAACAAAGGGTGGTGGGGATAAAAAGGAGAACAGAAGGGAGGGGTTACCGGAAGTTAGAAAAATCGATGTTGATGCTGTCAGATTGGAGACTACCGAGACAGAATAAGGTGTTGCTTGTTCAACCTGCTTCTGGTCTCAGTGGCAGTAGAGGAGGCTGTGGACAGACACGTCACCCACGGGAGTGGGAAATGGAATTGAAGCTGCTGGCCACCGGGAGATCCCGGCTGTTGCAGCGGACGGAGCGAAGGTGCTGGACGAAGTGGTCACTCAATCTGCGTTGGATTTCACTGATGTAGAAGACGCTGCACCGGATGCAATAAATGACCACCCTCGGATTCACAGGTGAAGCAGCGGCTCATCTGGAAGGACTGTCTAGGGCCCTGAATGGTGATGAGAGGAGGTGTAGGGACAGGAATATGTGCAAGGAGGGTGATCAATGGGGAGGGACAAGCGGATAAAGGAGTCGCAGGAGAGAGAGTGATCCCTGCGGCAAGCGGGGAGGGGAAGGGGGGAGGAGGCCTGATGATGGGATCCTGTTGGTGATGACGGAAGTTACGGAGGATGATATGTTGAATTCAAGGGCTCGTGGGATGGTAGGTGAGGACAAGGGGAACCCTATCCCTGTTACGTTGGGGGGGAGGGGGGAGAGGGCAGATGGATGGGAAATGGAGGAGATGTGGGGAGGGTTGCATTGATGGTAGTGGAAGGGAAACCCTGTTTACTGAAAAAAGACAACATCTCTGATGTCCTGGAATGGAAAGTCTCTTCACAAGAACACATGTAGCGGAGGCAGAAGAACTGAGAGAAGGGGATCCTTGTAAGTTACAGGGTGGGAGGAGGTGTAGTCAAGGTAACTTTGGGAGTCAGTTGATTTATAAAAGATGTCGGTGGATAATCTGTCTCCAGAGATGGAGACAGAGGGACCAAGAAAGGGGAAAGAGATGTCAGAAATGGACCAAGTAAATTTGAGGGCAGGGTGGAAGTTGGGAGGCGAAGTTGATGAAATGGCAAACTCAGCATGGATGCAGGAAGCAGCCCCAATGCAGTCATCAGTGTAGTGGAGAAAGAGTTGGAGAGCGTTACTGGTGTAGGCTTGGAACGAGAACTGTTCCACGTAGCCGACAAAAAGGCAGGCATAGCTGGGGTCAATGCAAGTGCCCATGGCACAACCTTTGGTTTGGAAAAAGTGGGAGGAGCCAAAAGAGAAGTTGTTGAGGGTGAGAACCAGTTCTGTGATCAGAGGAGGGTGGTGGTGGGAGGGGAACTGGTAGGGTCTGTTGTCAAGAAAGAAGCGGAGACCCTTAAGGCCCTCCTGATGGGGGATGGAAGTGCACAGGGACTCGACTTCCAAGGTGAAAATGAGACAGTCAGGACTGTGGTACTGAAAGTTG
Source organism: Pristis pectinata (assembly GCF_009764475.1). Classification (NCBI taxonomy): domain Eukaryota; kingdom Metazoa; phylum Chordata; class Chondrichthyes; order Rhinopristiformes; family Pristidae; genus Pristis; species Pristis pectinata. The sequence continues at coordinate 41,072,669 of NC_067415.1, read as the reverse complement.
TTGAAGTGGATCTCTTGCCTTTGGAATGGACACAATTTAGAGTCTTGCAGTGCAGGGGGTGGGTGAGGAGACCATACTACATGACGAAACATTGTGATAGGGCTCCAATTGTTTGGGAACAATTGATAATTCCAACACAGACTTCACATTTCCCACAATGAACATTTGATAAATAATTTGCAGCAATTCAGGTGCTTGTCTAGATATTCTTAAATGTCGTAAGACTCTCTGTTTCCAGCATCCCTTCAGGCAGTACATTCATAACTTACAACCAACCTCTGAGTGAAAAGTTTTCTCCTCAGATCCCTTCTAAACTTCTTACCCCCTCCCACTAAACCTATACCCTCAAGTTTTGGATACCTGTGCTCTGAGGAGTTGTTTCCTACTATCTACTCTATCTTTGCCCCTCATTATTTTGTATACCTCTATCAGGTTCTCCCTCAGGTTCCTCCACTCCGAGAAAAATACACCCACCCTATCCAGTTGCTCCTCATTACCGAAACATTCCATCCCAGGCACCATCCTGTGGTATCCCCTCTGCAGTCTCTCCAGTGCAGTCACAGCTTGTTCTGGTAGAAGGTAGCTTCTTCATTATCTTAACCCTACTATAGATTTGATCATCTTAAATCCATCAGATTACATGTTCATTTAATGCAAATCAGCATGGCTGCAGGCACCTTGGCTCTGCCATTACCACACTTACTATACACTGTCTTCTCTGTTTTCACAATAAGTTCTCGAGACAAAGTTTATCTTTTACTTCCACAGTGGCAGACGTTTTCCCAGGAGACACGATGTGTATTGAACTCGTCAAAATTCCTCAGTAGGTAAAGCAGCATCTGTGGAGCGAGAAACACAATTAATACTTAAGCTTTAATCAGGCAGTAGACTCCATCTTAGCAGTCTGTGCTCACTCTGGGCTGGTGTTGGTTCCACTGCAAATATCTGTGGCACAATTTTTAGGCATTCCTTGACTATGTAGATGAAGCACGTGACACCTGACTGGCAGGCACAGAGCTCGTGTCAAGGACATGTCTTACAATCTGTTCCAATGACGATATCGTTAGAACTGGGAGCAGAAGTGCTCACTGACACTCCTCCTCCACACCCTGCTTCTGGCCTGGACCTCAGAGGTATTGCTGGTGAAGCAGAGAACCTGAAATGGGTTTTTCCCATGAGGCAAACTACCTGTGAAGATCCAAATATGGACAGTAGAATACCCCAAGGTTGTGGATGAGGTCCAAGGCTCAAGTCCTCTTGGGCCTTTGATACACGTATCTCAGCTATGTCTTGGCTAACCAATACATCAGATTAATTTTTATCCCCATCCTTTACCCATGCCCTCACATGCTCACCTTCTATCAACAGATAACCAACACGTTCATGAAAGAAAATGAAAATGAAGAACTTAAATTTGAATGTTTCAAATTGTTTCTGTAAACAAAACACCAAAATACCAAAAAAAAAGACCTTTTTTATCAGTGGATGAGACTATGATGCCCAAAATAAACAGAGCAGTTGGAAGCTAAATCTGAAGCTGATGGGCTTGAAAAGGGACCAGAAACTTGGAAAAGCAGAGGAGCAAAATATAAGGGAAAGCGTTATGCAACAATTGAAGTCTGTCTGGAGGGAAAGGACATGTATTTGTGATTTCTGACACAGCAGTTCAACGTGGTACAAGATTATATGGGGACAGGGCCAGGGCTGAGGATGGGTGGGTGAGTTGGTAGGCGTTGGGGGTGTGGGTTGGCAGTCAGGGAAGTCATTATTATGAAAACATCATGAAAGAAGCCCAGTATGTCATAAATAAGATAAGATATCTTTATGTATCACAGGTACATCGAAACACACAGTAAAATGCATCTTTTGCGTAGAGTGTTCTGGGACAACCCGCAAGTGTCACCATGCTTCTGGTGCCAACATAGCATGCCCACAACTTCCTAATGCGTATGTCTTTGGTATGTAGGAGGAAACCGGAGCACCCAGAGGAAACCCATGCAGACACGCAGAGAACGTACAAACTCCTTACAGACAGCGGCCGGAATTGAATCCGGGACTGCTGGCGCTGTAAAGCGTTACGCTAACTGCTACACTACTGAGCCTGCCACAGCTTGGAGAACTAAAAGACCAAGGAATCAGCAAGTTATTAACAAGGATGGATTCTGGTAGCCAAAAGGTTATTGAACCATGGAAAAGAACAGGGGCACAAGAGACTGCAGATGCTGTAGTCTGGGGCAGGGTCTCGACCCAAAACGTCGATTCCAAAAAGTTGTTCCTCCGTGGAAAATAATTGAGCTGGTTTTGTTCAAACAGATCCAGGTGCAAGCAGGGAGAGTCAAATCAGCAGGATTCATATCAATGTGCCAACATCTTCAGTACCAAATTTCTACATTATGGGAATATTGTGAGACTTTGAATAACCACTAAAAAAATTACCTAGAAAATCTCACACAAACAGAAGTTTGGTAAATTTAAAAGCTTAAAATCTTAAAAAGACACATCAAATCAATCGTGTGTGTAAGTATTTCGCAAGCCACTGGTTCTAATATTCTACTATACAAGACTTGAGGCACCATCACAGTAGAACAGGTCTTGAGACCCAGGGCTTTATTCACAGTGAAACAGGACGCAAGACCCAGAGTGCTATAGGCAGCAGAACAGGCCTTGAGACCTGGAGTTCCATACGCAGTGGAACAGGACTCAAGACTCAGGGCTCCCTGCAGTATGGAATTGGTCTCGAGATCCAGGGCTTTATGCATGGTGGAACATGCTTGCATGTGAAAATAGGGACAAAGGTCTTTTGACGACAATAAAGTGCTGTGGCGTAGGTTACAGATCATAGGGGAAATTGATAGAAGGTTTAATTGTGATTCAGAGGAGACAATTTGGGACAGGAGAAGATGAGAACTGTAGGGAGAATATTGCAGAGGGCTGAGAGGTGATGAGGGAAAGAACTGGAGCATTGGGGAAATGAGAAGAAAGAGAAGATCCAGGGAGGTAGAGCCAGTGGTGCAGCTCAAAGAGCCGCTGCCTCTCAGCTCCAGTGACCTGGGTTCAATCCTGATATCCAGTGCTATCTGTGTGGTGTTTGCATGGTTTCCCCAGAGGCTCCAGTTTCCTCCCACAACCCAAAGATGAGCAGCTTGTTAGGTTAATCGGCCACCGAAAATTGCCCTGAATATGTGGGTTGTTGATAGGTTTGTGGGGAGAATAAGAGATTAATGTAGGATTGGCATAAAACCGGATGGTCAGCATGCACTTGATGAGTTGAAGAGCCTGTCCCTATGCTTTATCTGTCCATGACACTTAGACTCTGTGAAATTGTTGGAGGGGGTCAGTTGAGCAGATGGTCAAGGTGGAGACTGGGCTTTGGGTAGGTATGGCCAGAAGGTGTTGTTAAGAAGTAGGTGGATGTGTGGACTGGGGGTGTTGCATTCATTATCAATGAGCGACCTGGAGGAGATTGATGCCAGCACCACTTTTATTGTTACCTTTAATAATATTTCATCTTCTTCCACAGATAATTCATGACAAAGCATAGTATTATGTAATATATGCATAGCTCGATGTCATCAGTGTACCAGATCTATCACTTCACACCCGACTACTGTGGGAATAATGGATGAATCTCATGGGGATTCATATCCATATGCAATTCCATTTATATTTTTCATTTAATAAATGTGGTGGCATATCCTCAGGCTCTGTGCTAACAGGTCCATTCTAGCTGAGAGATTTATGTTTAACCTGTAACGCTTCTGAAACATGAAATGCTGTGACTTCTTCTCAACAAAATATGAAGTTCAACCAATAAAGTCGAAACAGATGGAAACATTTCCAATATCATTTTTAACCTGTTCCCAATCACTCAATTCTGTTTTAATAAATATCTCATCAGTGACTCTTTTCTTCTGTGAATCAAAATCAAAATCTCAGGGACTTCCAGTATCATCGAAATCCAAGTAATAACCTCATGAAGTGGTTCTTAAATCAGTCACATTTTTTTGAAATAATCCTCATTTATAGGATTTGGCAGTTGACCAATAAAGCAGACACAGTCACACTCCAGTCTGCTCAGAGAGAGAAATCAGCTTCTTTATCTTCAGAAATAAAATGGGTATAAAGAAGTTCATGACCTTTCTTATTTCTGCCCTCCAACCCAGAGCAGAACTCAAAGCTCATCACCTGAAGCATCCCAAGAGTCGACCAATCAACTGCCTACTTGTTCCTACATCTCTGGAGTTGACAAGACAGGGAGCTGTATGCTTAACCACTTCACCAGTGCTCAGCTGCTCTACTCTTGATTTTAGATGAAATATAAGGCTAGAGGAGTCTGTTGGGCCAATGCACAGATCATTAACGGAAGAAGGACCTGTAGGTAAGGCCGTAATAAGACAAACAGATGGTTATGTATCTGGAGGTGGAGGGTAGGAAAATAATGAGCTCATGTTTCCTTCCGTAAGATCTGAGTATCATACACAGCTCTGGGCAACTTTATAAGAGAACTGGGGGGTCACTACCTATGAAAAGTGGCTGGAGATATTGTGGCTCCATGGTTATTAAGTGCTATGTTGAAGTAACAATGTAGGGTTTCCAAAGACCATCAGAACAAAGCACACATTTAAAATTCTCCCAAAAAAACAAAGAAGACATTAAAAATAATCATATTACTGCAGAAAAACAATAGAAACAATCAGGCCCAAACTTCCTAAATTGTGTTTTACTGTATCATTTTTATGGTGCTGACAATCGTTTCTGGGTTGCTTTCAGTTTTTTTTTCAACTATTTTTTCTCTGTCTCAGTTTCATTGGTCAGTTCATGAGAACAGACTTGTCTATAACCATATCCTGAAATGCCTGTAGGATATTAAAAACAAATCACAGTAGGGAATAAAAGACTTGGGCTCAGACGTATGGTGGAACACAGTGGAGGGTCATTTGTTCAGCAGCTGACTATGGTGTACATCTGTCCTGTAACTGATCAACATTCAAAATGGGAAGATTCATGCAGTATAAAACCATCCCATTGCTCTACACTAACATAAGTGGCTCCAAAATTAAGTTAAACTAGAATAAAAACAGCTATCATCACCAATACCAACCTATTGCCATCGTGAAAGTATAAACAAAACACCCTTAATTTCTTTTCCATCTTATTTCTTTCAACCTGTTTTTAAATGGAATTTGCTGCTCTCCTAAATTCTGATTATCTGCAATCATTTTAGGTATCGTAGCTTTCCAATCACTTCATAAGAATTCATACACACCACAACACCTGCATTCACACCTAACCCCCACACCACCCCCCGCCACTGTCCTCTTCCATCAGTTCTATCAACCCCTCAGAACTCCATCAGAGGCTATACATTGTAATCTCTTCAACAATCCGCATCGATTGCTTCTACTTTTTTGTTTTTCTCTGTATCTTGAGATGTTGTGATTTTTCTCTGCACAGATGTTGAGCTAACTGCCATATAATTAGTTGGTTAAGCTCTCTCTCCCCTTGTGCAAATTATGGATTAGATAAACGTTACTGATATATAAATAAAAGAGTTGAAAATTAATGTTTTGTAACTTTTGAAATTTAAGAAATTAACACTGAAATGTTTCTAATGGTTTATTCTTTAACGTGAACGATGCCTTGAGGTTCTTCTGCAATTCAAAGATCATGAAAAAGTTGTACATGATTATTTCACTGTTGAGAAAGAAGTGGTGATAGGCCTGAAGTAAAACATTGTTCTGTGTAATTTTAAATGTCCTTGCATGACCCTGGATTAAATCTTCATCAACTGCAAGCCTCATTCATCAGGTAAGTGACAGCATGGTATTCCTGTTAAATTTCTTCTGCTGTTTGCAGAAAATCCAGCACTTATTGCAAAGTTTCAGGTCAAATATATTTAATAAAGATTATCCAACAAATCGCATTAGTAAATGATGACACTCATGTGCATACTGGACCCCAGGGAAGAAATTAAACCTGATTTTGATGAGGCTTTTATTTTTGGATCTAGCAGTCCAGCCACTGTATTTCAGTGATAACAAGGTCTTCTTGGGCTACAGAAACTGAGATGAAGCCTGTAATGTGATGCTGATCAAAGCTTTCAGTGTAATTTCCTGTTTATTTAATGACAAATAAGGAAATAGGAGAAGCAGGCTAATCATATGAAATCAATAGCAAGCATTACTTACAGTTATTTGATTGATTTAAAGCATCCTCTAGAGCAGCTAATGCCTTGTCGGAGGTTTGACAAGATCTGCCAAGGTAGCAGCTTTTGCAGAAAAGGTCATGGGATGAGATGTAGCTCCTTTGCTTACAGATGGCTGAGGCTGTCACTGTTTTGAAATAATCCATACACAGTCTGTGAAAGGAGCTCTTCCTTGTTTAGTACAAGGAACAGGCAGCATTGCTATTAGTACAGCAGTGTTCCGAACCAATAAATACAGATTTATTATTTGAATTGCTGCACAATATGTTACCAATAATGGAAGTGGAAATTGTGCAAATGTCTTTTATGTATGCCAAATCTATCATATGCTGTAAAATGACCATGTTATTAGTCCAGAGATACGAGCACAAAAATGTAGGCTGACACTCCAGTGCAATACTGAGGGGGTGCTGCACAATGGGAGGTATCATCTTTTAGATGCATGACCTCTCAGATAAAAATGAAGTATTTTCTGACATCACTGTGAAGAACTTGGGGACATATCCCTGGAGTCCTGGACTATATTTATCTCCCTTTTCTGAAATAAAACAGACTTGCTTGTAAAGTTTATTGTGTGAAAATTGGCTGCTATGTTTCCCACATTACAGCTTTAACTGCACTTCATAGAAACTTCATTGATTGTAAAGTACTTTTGGATGTCCAGAACAGGATATAAAAGATGTTACATTAATACAAATCCTTTTTTTTCTTCTGTTTAGTTTCTTTTGGTTAAATGTTTAAATCCCTGCTTTTCTCATTTATATTTTGTCATCTTCTACTTTCACCAATCACTTTCAAATTCTTCCCACTGAAACACATTCTTCAACCTCAAAATATATTACTTAAGATTTTGTGCCAAACTAATGCCACGTTTAGTGGCATATACCATTATTAATGTGCAAATCATCTATCAGCTTCTGAAGGGAAAGGTATATCCACAGGAATATCAAATAGGCAAGATTTGTGCCTCACAAGCCCAACAGTACATCTTTGAGGATTTCTTGTTAGCTTTCAGTTAAACCTGGGCTCGCTACTTAACCACACATTTTTTTTCCTCAGATAATATATTGTTCATGGAGATTTTTGATATTTAAACATTTCCTACCTTTCTTTTTGCCAGCTTCCCCTCTCTTAATTAACTCTTTCTCTTCATTTGTTTTCTACAACTAATTTTGCAATTTCACCCTCTACGACTAATCCACTTTCTCTTCTTTCCTTTTCCCTCAATTATTGTTGGCTAAGGAGGACATTCCTGTCATTCTCGAATGGCCCATACTCCATGCCATTGCCAATATCAGCTTCCAATCCCGGCAAATCACAAAGCCAAAAATTGTCAAGCCAAGGATTAAGGGAAAATGTCCAACAAATGAGGAATGCAGCAAGTTGCTTTTCTGCAATAAATTCCGGACCGATTACCTTCACTTCCATTTGAGATGCAGACAGGAGGACACCTTCTCCTCTCTATATTGCGTGGTGATTCATGAGGTAGCTCATTTCTTTTGTTGCTATACACCAAAGAGATTGTTTTCTGGGTTGTTCCATTATAAAGTTCATGTCATTAGCCTGACTCACCACTCCCTGTCATGAAAATCAGCCAGTTATTGTGCAAAACCCACAAACAATACCCCATTCTGATCAGAACCAGGCTTATTATCATTGACTTGTACTCACTGACTGAAATTTGTTGTTTTGTGGCAGCAGTTCAATGCAAAGTCAAAACATTTACTGTAAATTACAAAATGAAGAGTGCAGAAAAAAGAAATAATGAGGTAATGTTCATAGTGTACACACACACACACACACATATAAAAAGACCAGGCCTTTGGAAAGGAGCAGTAAACATGAAATGTTGATTTCACAGACCAATAATACATTGCCACAGTTCAGTAAAAGAAGCCAGTAGCAAAACTTTAACAAGTTCTGAAGCTTGCTATGAAGCCTGATAAACTAGTTGCAATGGAAATATAGCCAGAGATAATTGAAATACCCAGATTATGGAATTTCCAATCAAAGTGGGCAGGATTATATTCTGTTCTACTCTGTACCTGCTTTCTCAATGACTTCCCCAAGAACTTCAAGATCATAAATGATGTCAAAAATACCAGACTTTATTCAGGTGTAGCTATGAAGGAACTTATTTTTCAGATTTTAGTTTGGGTCAAGAACTAAAATACACAAATGTATAAAGCTTGGAAAGAGGGTGAAGTGGCTACTACTTTTCCCCATCTCTCCAAAAGCAGCTTCAATGCACTTTCTGCAAAACCCAAGGGCCTACCTAAGGCTGGTGGTTGCAGAATTAGTAGCTAGCACTCAACATCACTCTCACCATTGATGGTGAAGCAAAAGTGCATCTGTGAGAGGAGATAATCTGCCAACATGGTCTCCAGGTAGAGATCCATTCTTGAGACTTTTTTTCTTGACACAGCTCAAAACAGCTGCTCAATGATAAGAGAATTCAGCAATCGGTATCCATATAGCTTTAAGTTTATTTTTCACTTGCTCCTCTTTACCTCATTATTTCCGCTGTCAGTTGCAAGTTTATTTGTGGCTAAATTATATTTATAAATGCTAGTGATTTTGTGTCTTGATTCAAATCCTATTCAACATGTACCTGTTTTTAATTGTGTTGGGAGCAAATGAAATGTTCAAGTTTTTTTTTTCTGTTTTCTGTATTATTCACAAAGAAGAATGAAACTATTGTTGGTTTTTGAGGCTTAATTAATAACAAAAAGTTTTCCATGGAGGAAAGTAAAATGACAAGGCAGCAATTAAATCATTCACTGAGCTGGATATAATTGGATGACAGAGCAGCTCAACACTTTCACCAACTCTTGGTTCCATGTGGATTTTGCTGTATTTGGAGCAGGATGTCAAATGCCTTCAGGGAGGGCAGGGAAGGATAGGTTAGCTTTGACCCAATTGCAAGGAACGTCATTAGTGACCTTAATGAGAGCCAGTCCAGCTTTGTGACTTTACTGGAAACCTGAATGGAGGGATTTAAACAGAAACTGATATAGATGAGTATTGACATGAAAGGCTAAATAGAGTTCAAGGACTTTGGAAAAGAACATGTTTAAAAAATGGACAGGATGTCTTTTTTTTGAGGAGAGAGTGATGACAGCAGATCTTAATCATGGGTACTTGACAGAGAATTGTTCATGATATCAGCTGCACTTTGGTATTTCCCCCAACTCCCCATCTCCCTCAATGAATGGGTGGGTAACAATTCAAAGTGCTAACTTGCTGAGCAAGTTCGTTACTTCATGGGATCTTTCTGGAGTGGGTTCTCAGCACCAGATTCCACAAGCTACAAATTGCAAAGGCATCTTCTGCGTGAGTCGTTCGAGGATTGTATAAGCACACACAGAGGTCCACTGTACATGCCCAGGCTACTCCAAACATCAGCACATCAGATGGACAAAGAACCCAGAAAGAAAATTTCAGACTTTGAGCAACTCACAGTAAGTCCCTGACTTCCCTTTCCATTCTATTTTTCAGTAAAAGTGAACCAGTAACACATAAATATGATGCTTTTATAATCCTATTTCTGGATAAATTTCAATGACATTCCTTTTTAAATCTCCTGCAATAACTAAATTTTGAAGATGTCTCCACATTTTTAAAGAATAAATTTTGCAGTGACAGACATGTTGTTTGGCAATACTTAAAACTTATTATGTTGTAACCAATTCTTACACTTCAATGGACAAGCCCATTCTGTCGAATCTTATGAGCATGTATGGTAACCCATTAATATCTTTCACTGTCAAATCTCTCAGTGACATGTCGATGTGGTGAAGCTAGTGAAAAAGCTGTGCAAATTGGATGGCATCTGCCCTATTTCCACACTTAACTATGTCTGTGAGGAAGGCAGAAGTTGCAATTGATATACTCCATATTGATGGTGTTTCTGTCAGCCTTGATCCCCTTACAAAATTGAAGCCTTTGCTGCTCAGTGCCAAAGAATGTAGTTTCCTGTGCTCAAAACAGGCTTTTGTCCACTCATGCTAAAACAATGTTTCATTGTGATGGTAATGTTTCCACTGGCTTTGAGGATTGTCAGCATTAGCAAACTGACCCCTTTTTAAAAAACTCAGACAATAACTAGATACTGTCAGATTTTAAAGCCTTTTTAATGGAGTAAATGGAGTCAGCAGATGTAAAAATTATCATACTTAAATAAGTAGCATGCAGAAGTGGCAAGTCCCATATATTTCATCAAAATTTGAAGAGTTCCTGTCCAGCCCCAATATGGTTTGCTATATGTCTTTGCACATAGGCAAATTTGTTCAAGTAAATCATGCTGAACACTAAATAGACTTTTATGTTGGACACTGAGCGGTGGGGTGAACTAAATTAAGTTTCACACGGACAGATTTGGTTAGAATTGTGTTTCCATGGCTCAGAATATTCTGGAACAGAAAACCACTATTTTTGTTGCACGATCCAGAACTTTTAGATGATAATCACATGGCAGGCCATCTGGTGAGCAACATGACAAACAGTATGTGCCCTGAACAATAAGTCATAGAGTCATAGAGTCATACAGCACAGAAGCAGGCCCTTTGGCCCAACTGGTCCATGCCAACCAAGGTGACCCATCCAAGTTAGTCCCATTTGCCAGTGTTTGGTCCATAACCTTCTAAACCCTTCCAATCCTCTACCTGTCCAACTGTCTTTTAAAAGTTGTTATTGTACCTGCCTCAACCATTTCCTCTGGCAGCTCATTCCACATAGATACCACCCTTTATGTAAAAAAAATGTTGCCCTTCAAGTTCCTATTCAATCTTTCCCCTCTTACCTAAAATCTATGCCCTCTAGTTCTTGATTCCCCAACCCTAGGATAAAGACTGAGTGCATTCGCCCTATCGATGCCCCTCATGATCTTATACACCTCTATAAGATCAACTCTCAGTCTCCTATGGTCTAAGGAATAAAGTCCTAGCCTGTCCAACCTCTTCCCATAACTCAGTCCCTCAAGTTTTGGCAATATCCTTGTAAATCTTTCCTGCACTCTTTCCAGTTTAATAACATCCTTCCTTTTGCAGGGCGGCAAAAACTGAACACATTACTTCAAGTGTGACCTCATTAGCGTCCTGTACAACTGCACCATGACCCCCCAGCTTTCATACACAATGCCCTGACCAATGAAGGCCAGCATGCCAAAAGCTTTCTTTGCCACCCTGTCTAGCTGTGACTCCACTTTCAGTGAACAATGTACTTGTGCTCCAAGGTCCCTCTGTTCTGCAACACGCCCCAGGACCCCGCCGTTCACTGTGAAAGTTCTACCTGGATTTGACTTTCCAAAATGCAACACCTCATACTTATCTGAACTAAACTTCATTTGCCATTCCTGGGCCCACTTACTCAGCTGATCAAGATCCCCCTGTAATTTTTGATAACCTTCTTCACTGACTACCTATTTTAGTGTCACTTACGAAGCATGTCTTTTACATTCCTGTCCAAATCGTTGATATAGATGACAAACAGCAATGGGCCCAGCACTGACCCCTGAGGCACATCCTTAGTCATGGGCCTTCAGTCCGAGAAACAACCTTCCACGATCACCCTTAGCTTTCTATCATCAAGCCAATAATATTTAGGAACTGGAAAAAGAAATGGAAGCATGAATGGAAAGTGGATGAAAGCAACGTCAAATCAAGTACAGAATGATACATAGTGGAGAAACAAACTGGATCAAGAAACAGAGGAAGGGAATGAAAACGTGTTAACATTTGGCATTTTTTGAAATCTCTAACAATAGTTCATTACCTGAAAGAATGAGTCTGTGTGTTAATTGTTCATTTTCTGGGCCAGACAGGTTGACTAACACTCATTAATAATTATCACACTGTAACCTAAAGAGCCATTTAACTAATCCATCAATAAAACTTTCAATAATGGGCATGATGGGCAGTTATACTGATGCATCAATTTCATGAAAGTTACAGGAAAAATAAAGTCCAGAACCCATTTCACAAAACTAACAATACAATGGAGATAATTGGTGGTGATCCACAATTCACAGAATACGCTCACTAATTTACAAATTACTAATGGCACCTATTATGCTCAGGTTACTTTTTTTCAGAAAATTATGGGAACTCTGAAGGAGAGTAATATTTACTTTGACTTCCCATTATGTTAAGTTCTCAGTAAAGATAAGGGAGTTAGGATTGCATGTCAATTTGAACTGTTAGCCAGAAATTGTCTTCCTGAAAACTGGTTGATTTCTCATATACATGTAATTTAATCAAAATTTTATGTTTTCATAATCAATGGATAGTTTATGTTGTAATGCATTTTGAGGTATATTTTGATAAATGACACTATTTAACAATGAAATATTTTGTCCAGATATAAATTAAGAAGGAACAGAAAATGACAGATGAGTAAGAGATATTAGAGTGGTTTAAGTCTGAGAGAGTACAATGTAAGATTTAGAGGGGATCTGAGGGGGGCCTTTTTCACCCAGAGCGTGGTGAGTATCTGGAGTGCACTGCTGGTGAGAGTTATAGAAGCAGAGATGATAACAGCATTTAAGAGGTGTATAGATGAGCACTTGAATCACATTGAAGGCTCTGGGCCAAGTGCTGGAAGATGGGATTAATGGTGTGGATGAGATGGGCTGAATGGCCTGTTTCCATGCTGTATAATTCTATGGTGCAGGAAAAGAAAATAAAGAGTTCAGGAAAAAATAGAATAATATCAAAGAGAAATGACTTGATGGAGTATCCCTCCACTTCCCCTTCTAGTACATTATTGTGGAAGTCCAGAGGAAATAGACTGGCGGGGGGGGGGGGGGGGGGGGGGGGGTGGGGACGAATGGAATTTACAGGTTTAAAATCCTATAATTGTCAAGGAGAGATCTTGAATTGTTTTTATTTTTTGTGACAAATAGACATTGTATTTTTTTTGATGTTAGATTTTACTTTTGTTTCTCGCTGGTACATAGTCTATGATAGAGGCAAAAGAAACTCGGAGATGACTGAAGAAAAGCCAGTAGGGAACATAAAGAATAGGAAGCAGAATAAATAATGTATTGAGCTGATTAGCTTTTTTTGTGCCATTATGCAGTAGTTCTAGATCTAAATTATTGTATCTGGCAAAGATGTTGTTAAACACATGATTAACTGAAAGATCTATCTGACAGTTTAGGATTTCAATGATACAACAAAAGGAGATGGAAGGTGAAAATATTTATTTATTTATACTTGAATACCAGACATTACCTGAAGTAAGCACACTATTCACAATCTAGTAAATGGTACCTCATACAAATGACTGCAGGATGGTTGTTGTAGCTCCTCCTCAGAAGATACACTACTACATCTAGCCTACACAAACATGTAAAAATAGGAACATCACAGAAACTGTCAAAATATTACAAATGCTGGTTTGTAGTGAACAGGTGCGATGCTGTAACTAACATCATGAATGATGTGGAACATCATGTGTGGTCATTGTATTACAATTGAACCCAATTTCCCATATTCCTAAAAGGAGATATGTCAGAAGGTCTGGAGTCACCTTTGGTTAACAATACTTGCACAAAGATAATACTTCATCACAGAGGTTATGCTGCAGTCAGAAAAGTGAAGCAATTCTCTCTTTGAGAAAACATTTCTCAGCTGTGAAACTGTATTCTACTTTCATTTTGACCAGTCCTCCAACTGATATTGAAAATTTTCAATTCATTTTTATTCATTACACTATAATTCCATTTCTGACCGAAGAATGTGGATGACTGTTATGAGAAACACTGGTTTTGTGGGAGTAATTCAGTGCTGATCCAAAGTCATTGAAGTCACTGAGTGCCCTTCCAGAGGTATTCAGAACTCCAGATAACCTTTAAATTTATAAATGTATAGATTTATAAATGTATAAATTTATTGAACCAATTAATTTCACTGGATAATCTTGATATCCATTAGTAAATAAATTGCTGATAAATTGATGAGTAAGTCCAACTCAAATTACAGTTATTGGAGATTATCAGCAAAAGTAAAAGAAGCATTGCATAAAGGAATTAGTGTGAGTAATTGCAGTTTTCTGTTCATTCATGTTTTCTTGTGGTCCTATAATGTATACATCTTCAGTGTAGAAGTTCTTACAGTAAAGAATGTTGTACACTTGACTGTGACAGTTCAAGATGGGTGATCAGAAAAAAAGCATACACTTTTTGTAACAATGTGGAAAACAGGATAGCCTGCATAATGATGATGTTTTTGTAATATTTGTTCTTATGCGCAGTTGCTGAATCTTGGTTTTTATTGCTGCTTTTCTTGCATCTGCAATCTATTGGTCATATTTTATATTCAGTCCAAATGACCATCTGCCTGATGAAAGGATGCTGCAGAAATGTAACAAGTTTGTTGTTGCTCTCTAGTCTCAATAGTCTATGAACTACGTAACAATTGGTATTTATGTTGCAATCGTGTGCGCAAGACAATGCTTATGTTTCACTCATAGTCTGAAACTGATCAATTTTGGAATAAAAATGGGATAGGAATAAGTTTGAAATCAGTCCAAACCATAACTGAGAGTTTAGGAGAGGTGAATTAAAATTATTTTTAAAATAAGAGGGTAGTGAGAAAAGTAACACAGCAGTTTCAGTGAAAGCTTCTTGGCATGGAGCCGATTTTGCTGAGAACTGACAGCAGGTTCAGGATTTCCGCAGATGCTTACACTTCATGGGAGTCCCAACCTTGCTGACAGCAGATCACAGATGTTCCTATAATTGTACTCTCCCTTGGACTTCTCACAGAGTCCAGTGGCAGAGTGCAATGTTTCAGCAGTTCTGGGGAATTTACTCAAACATCAGTGCCAGGTTAGACTTGTAACAGTGAGTTCTTCTTCATGGATTCAAATTAAAGATAAATTGTGGGAAATGTTTGTATTTTTAGATTTTTAAAAATTGTATATTTACTTGAATATTAGTATTTACAAGTGTTTTAATTTTTAACTTTTATAAGTTTTCAATGATTATTAGTTTGACTGATGTGTAATAATTTCAGACTGTTTTGGATGTTTCTAAACAGAGAATCATCAAGAAATATTAACAACCTTTCACAGGGTGCTGTCCAAATGTCCTAACCAATTTGATGGGCTGGGCTTGTTCAGGTCCTCTCCCTATGCTCCACATGACAGGATTTATACACAGAAGGCCCTACTTCAGCCCAGGGCTATGTGTTAAGAGCTACCTAACTTCTTCCAGCAACCTCCACTTTAGAATAAGTAATTAAATCAGAAAACACTGGAACACATTGAAGCATCTGTGGAAAGAAAAACAATAGTTAATGTTTCAATTCTCATATCCTTCGACAGAACTGTTCCAGTTCTGATGTAAGGTTTCGGACCTGAAATATTAACTTTAACATTTTCTCCTTCCAAGATGCTGCCTGACCTGCACTTCTAGTGTTTTCTGCTATTCTTTCAGATTTCCAGTGTCTGCAGGTTTTTATTTAATTCCATTAACTGTGGAAGAGGATAAGTTTGTATTTAATCCAGAGATCAGCGATGAAGCATGCAGCTCATTGCTAACTATTACTTTCAAGCAATTGTTTTGAATTTCAGGCTATTGTTAAATGTTATCAGAGTTTCCAGAAACTGATATGGTATTTTATTTCATGTTAATTGTCTGGCAATACAATTGAGCAATTTTATGCAGTGTAGACTTTTATTCACAATGTTTTCTGAAGGAAAATCCATGATCATTTTCTGTCAACAATAGTAATAGCTCCTACCAATGGATTAATATTACAGGAGATCCCATGTGAAAGAGGTGGACTTGCAGAAGAGCAGGAGTCCTCTTTGTGAGAGAGTGGGGATCAGCTGCCCTCATTACTTGCCAGGTAGATGGTTCTAATAGAGACGCAAGAGATTGCAGAGGCAAATCTGCATATATTGTTGCTCAAAGTCTGGAAAAACATATAACATCATGATTGAAAGGAGGAAGCACATAAGCTTCCTTGGTTCTGAGGAGGAAAAGAGACGTGAATTGCCTCAATCCTTTGCCTCAGATTTGCTGTTACAAATTATAGGTGAAATGAATAACTGGCAGAAACACAGCGATTCACTGGACAATTAAAATCCAATTGCAAGCACTTAAAAACATGTCTGGAAAACATTCATTCCACAATTGTGATACTTATAATTAAGACATCATTTAGTATTACATTTTAAACTCTATTATTCACTCACAGATGTCTTGGAAGATACTTAAATATGTTGAAAGTCAACTGAATTTATTTAACTTTGACTTCTATAAACTGCTTCATGGAGCATACAGTATCTATGGTTGCATCCTAATAGCTCATGACTAAAGATTCAGCAACTGTACCCCTTGTGGCTCAGTTTTAATTAAGAAATGAATAATTAATACAGAAGTCAATAATTTTTCATTACTTTAATTTACATTTAAATTGATATTGTCCTGCATAGAATGTTAACATTATTTCAGTTTAACAATCATTAAATTCATTTTATTTAATTTTTTTGTGATCCTTTACATCAAATCTTTTTTGATGCATTAAGGTGCTTCTAATTTGGAATGAACAAGTGCATAGGTTTGACTCTTTCCAGAAAAACAGATGTACGTCAAACCTTCTCAGTGGAACAACTTTTTTTTGTCAGTTTGGTGCACGGAGCACGGGAAGGCAAATGTTTTTCTTTCAGAATGAGAATTCATCTTGAAATGACTAAACTTGCCCTAAGTAACAAAACTAACTATTGCTGACAGATAATGTTATCCCAAATGGTCCTAAGTACATCAAGTTAGACACAAAGATACATAATTTAATGTGGTGGCCAGTAAAGGCACTACATTGTTATCTTCTGCTCTTTTATTCCATGAAAAATAATGAACTTCTATTTAATTGATCAGCATAGATTTGATATTCAAACTGTGTGCACAATCAAGTTGCATCCTTCACTGTGAGAAAATTTTCAATTTGGGAAACCATTTTAGAATTTGACTCAGTTCGGATCCTATGAATTCTGGATTCTGGAATGTAGTGTACTCATTCCATGGTGCTTTTATTCATGAGGTCTGGGTGTTTATGGTCCACCTCTATCTGCTTTGAGAAGGTGGTGGTGGCGACTGACTGGCTTGGTTGAGTTAGGATCACTGTTGAGTCTGGAGTTGCACACTTGGTCGACCTGGGAAGGATTACAGCTCTTCTCCCCTGAAGGACATTATTGAACAGAAGTTTTTTACAACAATCCAGTAGTTTCATTTTTTTAAATTAACTGAGCATCAATTCCTCAACTGTCATTGGTTGGAATTAAACTCCTGTCTCCTGATCAATTACATTAGTTTCAGGATTATTACCCCCATAACTACTATGCTATCATGCTCCTGATGCATTTAATTTTTATGTGCAAATTTATTAAATGCAATTAAGTTTGCAAACTTTTTTTGGCTACAGTCACAATCTATTTCTTATCTAAAGCAGCTGACTTAAATCTGATCAGCAGCAGATTTCACAATCATTCAAGATACACTGCAGTTACCCACTGCTTCCCAGGGGGCTTTTGCACTGGAACTTATTATCATGAGAATATTAATTAAGCACACCAGTCTATACAGGGGGTCTGGGACTTACATGAGTTGGGCAAGTATGTTAATCAATCAGAATGAACAATGCTAAATAAGTCAAAAGTTTCAGAATAGTTAATTCCATATCAAATGTTGTACAGAGGTGCAAGATAGGTTCAAATGGGAAATTAGAAGTCTCTTTGTCTTTACATTTAATCTCCAACAATAATTACAATCTGAAGGAATGAGAATTCACATTTGTAAAAATAAATTTTCAGTGCCACAGATGTTAGTTGGCAGGAAAGAAAGTTTATCACACCATTAAAATTATTATTCTGACTGAAATGGTTGAGCCTTAACATTTTTGTGGTGAATTTAGTCCATATCTGCCATCCAAGTACAAGAACTTCACCCAATTAATTTGAATGGGAAGTCAGAGAGGGAGATGTCACTTTCACACAGTTCTGGACAACAAATCCTGGATTTTCTGTCCAGCTGTACAGCTGCATTTGCCTGAAGTTGCTCTGTGATTCATGAATAAGTAGAACTGAATTCTGTTAATCTCACAGGATTTTACAGCCAATTCAGCCCAATGGCTCTGCATTGGTAAACTACTGTGATTCTGATAGTTGATTTACAGCATAAAGCCAATGGTATACAAGCTCTGACAGTAAAAAAAAGTTCATGAAATATTTAATAAGGCAAAAGGAAGTCATCACTGATCGCAACCAACAGAACAAAGACTTGCTGGTCTTGCTTGATATTTTAATGACTAGTAGCTGCTGGGAGAAGAAAATATTTTTGTCTGGCTTGTGATCTATGTTTAAACCAGTTGGTGTGCATACCTAACCTCAATTGTGAAGTGACAGTACTGTAACTGTCTTATTTTCTGGGACAATCTTTTAAAAGGTAATATCTGAAATTAATGTTAAAGACTTCCTTTGCTGACCCACCAGCTTTGATGCATTGGAATTTGCATACTTTGTCCAAATGTTATGTAGCATTGGGTTTGGAAATGTCTTCTGATCAATTTAAATGGTGAGCTTAGTGATGCCCAGTTTACATTTGCAGCTTGACAGTCAGAATCTTCTTCAAAGATTCAATCAAGGGGTCTTGCTTTGGGCTTTTACAAGTGTGTATAATTGTGATGTTTGACAGGATCATCTGGAGGAACAGATACCTTGTTTTTTTTAATGGAAAGCTCCGGTCTGACTATGAAAGCTGTTTATCCTCTGGCCATAACAACTTCAGTCTAAAAGCTAGTCTGTTCCTATTGGCTTGACAGATCTCTTGGTTATGTTGATATTTGTCCTTTACATTCTTTCTTGTATCTGTTGTCATTTGTGCTAAATATTTCAAATGAATTAAATTCTGTATTATACATCTATGGACAAAGTTACCTAAATAATAAAAATGAAGAGATTAAATTGGCACGAATTATTAGAATTATCAAGTCACACAGCACAGAAATGGGCCTTCAGCCTGCCATGTCCATGCTAACCATCAGGTACCCATCCACAGTAATCCCATGGACCTGCACTTGGTCACAACCTTCCATGCTTGGGCGAATCAAGTGCTCGTCCAGATACTTTTCAAATGTTGTAGGAGTACCTCCACCACCCTGTCAGGCAGTGCACTCCAGATTCCAATCACACTCTGGGTGGAAAAATACTTCCCCAGAGCCCCTTTAAATTTCTTACCCTTTTCCCAAAGCTATGTTGTCTCATTTTAGACACCTACTATCTATCCTATCCCTGACCTCTTGTTATTTTGCAAACCTCTATCAGGCATCTGCGTGGCCTCCTCCATGCCATGGAAAACAAACCCGCCTATCCGGTTACTCCTCATAACTGTGACCTTCCTTCCCCAGTGACATCCAGGTGAATTCCTTGTGCATCCTCTCCCCAGCAATCATGTCCATATTTTACACTTCGTTATTCTCCACAGCAAGGATAAAATGAGATAAGCACTTGGAGAAATGCTGGAATAGTGGGAGAAGGTATGCTTGGATCTTGAATCATAGGATGGTTGGAGCAAGTGGCCTCATGTAAATACTATATACAGTAGCTTTATATGTAAATACTGCGCTTCGATTTTCTCTTGGGCATGGATTTGCATTTCATTACCATGATGAACTGACCAAGCTTAGAGACCGATACTGAATTCTCATTCCTGTGGCAAACTAGCCAACTTTTTGAGCTAATACGACGTTTACCTTTGGTGATAGAAGTGACTGCTTAGCAATTTTTATAGAAATAAAGTTAGATAATTGAAGCATGTAATTTTACCCCCACAGGGAGAATGATTCAGACTTGTCTGACTCACACACAGAACTTGTATTGAAATAGAGGAGCAGATGGTGCAAATTTCCATGTATGTTTTGTTTAATATTCAACAAGTTGTTAATTAAAGTAATTTTAATTTCCACTGTAAATCAAAATATAATTAGCTCACAGATAACCTGATGGCTCAGAGATAAAACTTTTATCTTTTAGCTGTGAGACTTTGATTGTCCTGGGCTCATTTCTTAATCCATATTTACTCAGCTAACATCAGCTGAGGCAACAAAGATGTCATTTTCACCTCTTTGTCTTTTGAAAGAGATAAAATGAAGTAATTTTTCCTAATCCTAGTTGCTCCACAGCAATTTTTACCTTGTGCATAAATTTATACACTCAGGATAAGGACATGATCAAGCTTGAATCTGATGTCCTCCACAATTAATATACCAAAACTTACTATTCTGACTTCTACCACAAGCCAAAATTACGTATTGATAAGTTTTGGTTTTAAACGTGATCTGTATGGCCATGATTCAATAGGCCATTTATACAACTACAGTTCTTACAATCTGTTCTAGTTTAAGGCTGTGTTGACAAAATATGTAAAGTTAACTGAGGAAAATACCTGACATTATACTTTCCTTAAAAACCATGTGTTCTTAAACCATGCCAACAAATTGATTCCAACTCGCATTTTGTACAGCTAATAATACTCCAGCAAAAGACTCCGTCAGAAGTTTGATCAGAATCTTTCCATTAGACAACAGATTGGTTCCAAGGACTCTTCATAATCATTTACAGTCAAGCAAAATATACAGGCAGGGTAACTAGCCCACTACGAACTGATAACTGTGATGTTTGCTGAGAATAAGTCTTACAAATCTCATAATTCTTTCAATTTGGAACTTTATCAGTGACAAATTGATAACATCCTGACCTTAAAGTTGGTCCACACAGAACCATGTTTTTGCAAGCTGCACAATCCACCTTCAAAGGAAAAACAAATGCAATTGGCTTAGGTTTTGCATGAACGTAGAATATAGAACAGACCAACACAGGAACAGGCCCTTTGGCCCACAATGCCTGTGCCAACCATGATGCTGAATTAAACTAATCCCTTCTGCCTGCACGTGATCCATATCCCTCCATTCCCTGCACATTCGTGAGTCTAACTAAAAGCCTCTTGAACACCACTATCATATCTGCTTCCACCACTACCCTTGGCAGCCCATTCCTGGCACCTACCACTCT
Organism: Pristis pectinata; assembly: GCF_009764475.1. Taxonomy (NCBI): domain Eukaryota; kingdom Metazoa; phylum Chordata; class Chondrichthyes; order Rhinopristiformes; family Pristidae; genus Pristis; species Pristis pectinata. The sequence continues at coordinate 41,051,392 of NC_067415.1, read as the reverse complement.
CTGTGTAAAAAAAAACTTGCCCCGCACATCTCCTTTAAACTTTCCCCCCTCACCTTAAATGCATGCCCTTTAGAATTCGACATTTCTACCCTGGAGTAAAGACTGTGACCCTATCTATGCCTCTCATTATTTTATAAATTATCAGGTCACCCCTCAGCCTCTGGTATTCCAGAGAAAACAACCCTGTGCTCTAAGGAATAAAGACTTAGCCTGGCCAACCTGAACTGGCATTTCTCAGCGTAAGTACATTTAGGGACTCCCTTACAAACATGTAAGTCTCACGTTTACTGCCTGAAGTCTACCTCCCATTTTGCAGCTATGTTCTATGACTGGACTCCCTTTGGAGAGGCAGTGAGACCTTGAGGAGGACCCAAGTGCCTAAAGTCACATCTATAAATGAGATACAGGTGTCGTTGTTGGATGCTCAGGAAAAAGAGAAAACAATGGAACTGCAGTGGTTACAGAGGCCTGGAGGGCAAGGTTAGCAAGCAATTAAAAAAAAATGAGAATTTTAACTTTAAGGTTTTGAGGAGTCAGTTTGGGTCCGTAAGGCCCAGAGAGATGCAGGGGAAGGATTAGTATGGAAAAAAATGCAAGCAGCTAAATTTTGGATGAGCTAAAGTTTAAAGCATGTGGAGGATAGGAAGCCAGCCAGGAAAACATTGAAATAGTTCAACTGATAACAAGGGTATGGATGGAGGTCTCTTCTGCAGGTTGGGGAGATGAGGATATGGAGGCGAGAAAATTATCTTCCTGTTCAGTAGGGCACCTAAGTTACCAACACTCTGGATGAACCGCAGGTAGCAACTTGCAAGGAAGATGGCATCATTGATAAGATAAGATAAAAATTTACAGAGGGGACAAGGAGAGACAATGTCTTATCCTGATAAAAGGCCAATGCAGTTGATTCCCCACCTGTCTGACACCTCCCCAAACATTCCCCCAAACCTTGTGCTTGGATGCTGCTGAATTTTTAAAAGTAGGCCCAAAACCAAATGATTATTGGAATGTGGCCAGTTAATGCAGCTTTTTAGACACCAATTAATTTCTACACAATTATGTTTCCTGTGAGGAGGCATTAATGAATTATCCTCTATACTGAAACCTGACCTGGGCTAGTATGGCTATGCTCTGCAGCCAGTGGTGAATGATGTGCCACACTGCTTTCTCAGTGTACTTTTACACCACTTTCCCAGACTACCCACCAAGTAGCACACTAAACTCAGTCAATCTGTCACTCCAATCTGGAATGGACCAATGATGTTTAGAAAGTTTATTTCATGTACCTGGATCAATTTGAGAATATTCTACATATTTTTCAATAACAAAATAATTCTTTCAAATGCTGTACAACTCCCAACAGCCAAAAACATGGTAATTGTGAAGAGTAGTATAGAAGATAAAGGGAAGCCTAGTGTTATGGAAGTTGATGGTGAAAAGGTGAGTTAGGAAATAACTTTGCCAAGAAAATGTTAATACATTCCCTTGTCCATACCATTCACTCACAGCAAGGTCTAGTTACAGGGATCCACATAACTGTAATTATAGAATCATGTCACCAGCTTGTTTCAAAAGGACAATGCATTTCAATGTGCGCTGTGAAATCAATTAATTCCTTATGTCTTGGCATTAGAAGAACTGAGTTTGACCTTAACAAGAGTAGAATTATTTAAATAAAATACTCAATTTATTTTAGTTGCATTAACAGCGTAAAAGGAAGCATGATTTTGTAGAAAATAATATTTCTCATTATTTACAACCCACTGAACAAAATACAAGACCTTAAACATAACAGATTCCTGTGTCAACTAAGTGAACTTCTCTACATTTTGGAAATTGCTGTAATTACATCATCTTTATCGTGTGATTTAGGCTATGCCTTCTTCGCTAATTTAATGATGATGCCTGTGTCTTAATGGTTATCAGTCATAAATTCTGGCAATGATAAGGCAGAAATGTGAATTATATACTTGGAAACATGTTAATCTGGAACATTAACTTTACTAAATCTATTGTTTCAATGATTTGAGTAAAAATGTGAAAACTGATTATGCAAAGGCAAGAAGAGGGCAATGAAAATACAGATGTGGCAGACTGAAAGAAACTTCTTTGTAGCAAATATCTGCAGGATGAGTTACAAGTATTTATACCAGGTGCCAACAGTAAAACATGTTGAATTCCCCTACACTTATTTCCAATTAATTAGTAAAAACAAACCTGAATTAATCCCCACCTTCTTAATTTCATTAAATATATTCCTTTTTAGCCCGATGTCAAATTTAACCCAAGTTTTACAATTTACAAATCTTCCAAGCAAATTTGCTTTATTTTTATCCGCTCATGCAATACTGAGCTGCTTCATCCCAGGTTCAATCCCAATTTATGCTAATTAAAGGCAGAAGAGGGCAAATTCCTGCTTCTAAAAAATCTATTTAGGATAGATATTGGTTGGAGCGTGTTGTAATATATCCGTGGCTGGATCATCCCCAAACCTACCCGCTGCCCCAACTACTCCCACCTTTTCTAGATACAGACAGTGGCATAAATTTCTCAGTATCCCCCACCCCCCACACATGACAGGAAACCAACAAGGCAGAGTAATTTCTGAGAGGTGAGCCGTCCTTGAGCATAGAGTTATACAGTATGGAAACAGGCCATTCAGCCCACCAAGACACCAACTATCATGCACACATTTACACCAATCCTACACGAATCTCATTGTTTTATTCTCCCCACATCCCCTCAACTCTACCTGCAGATACTACCCCTCACCTACACACCAGGGGCAATTTACAGTGGCTAATTAACCTGCTAACCTGCCCGTCTTTGGGACATGGGAGGAAACAGGAACACCCAGAGGAAGCCCATAGGGTAGCAGAGAGAATGCGCAAACTCCACACAGACAGCACTGGAGGTCAGGAATAAACACAGATTTCTGCACTAGCTGTGCCAATGAGCTGCCCGACAATGTTTCCTGAGAAGGTCAGTATTCCCTTGCTGGAATATCTGTCTAAACTCCAGCAACCTTGGGCCTCAGTGTTTGAGCACACGCGGGTGAGATTTTGAGATGTGCTGAGGTGTGAGCGGCTGATATTTCAGCCTGTGATGTCTGAAAGTCCACATAAAATATTGTATCCTCCCTTTGTTAATCCTTGAGGTACAGTGGTGTTGTCCACTCCTTAGTATTTACTGAAGGACAACAATAAGCCGAGTGAGGTAATGGACACCATTGCTGATCTGAGCTGAATATTACTCATCATTCTGAATTTGTGCCAAATTATTAAGCTGCCTTATTTCTCAGCAAGTAAACATGCAAACCACCAGCGAAGATCATCTTCAGAAGTAAATTGTTATAATTTGTATTTACTTAATTGGATAAAATAATGAGAATGTTGCATTTCACCACACAAGTAAGTCAGCTTGTTTGAATTAAACAGAACAGTTCCTCTGGGATTGCTCTTGTGGTTTTCTTCAGAAAGCCTGAACAACTTTGCAACTTTCCATGAACCTGATTATATGAGTCTCTATCCCAATTTTGTTCTGGGTTCATAGCCAGGAGAGACAGTTTGCCAGGCAATTTGAGCAAGCACTTGGGACTAGAGCCTTCCCGATATCACGTATGCAATGTTGATTGGTTATTGAGATAACCTTGTTGTTTTGGGGTCTTTGGGGGAAAACCGAGCATTTAACCACTGTTGTTTTCAGAGGCGGTTTCAAATTCGTGTGAAATGTTTTTATTTTCTAAAACTGTGTCCTTATTCCACTATCCCCAATGTAACAGATAGTAGTCAAAAATTCCTGATTTCAGATTTGTGTTTCTACTAAGTTACACTTAGCTGATATATTGGCTTCTGATTTAAAAAAATACTCACAAGAGGGAGTAACATCAGAAGAAATAATTCATTCTTCAACAATAAGAATGAATGTTCTTTTTTTGCACAAGTTTATCTATTGGTGTAGTTACGGTTTGCATTTTGATCTTTTGCATTAGTTTGTTTGATCTGATCGCCATTGCAGAGGCAAGATTATGGATGACACAGGTTGGGCCCTGAATATTCAATGCTTATGATATTTAGGAAGGGCAGGATGTGAGGAGTGGCTCTGTTAATTCATAGTGGCTTTAGTGTAATGGAGCAGGATGACATGCATTCAGGAAACCAGGATGTAGAAGTGGTTTGGATGGAGATGAGAAATATAAATGCAAGAAGCCTACTTGTGGGAGTGGTGTACATGCCCCTAAATACATGGTAGGACTTAATTTAAAGAGACAAATACTGTAAGCTTGTCAGAAAGTTGTGGGGATTACTGCAGTAGATTTTAATGTACACAGACTGGAAAAAACAGATTGGAAAAGGAAGCCGAGAAGAGGATTTAATGGTGTTTTGGGAATAGGTTCTTGTAACGGAAAGTCTTTGATCCAACCAGAGAGTACGCTGTACTTGACCAGGTATTGCACAGAGATAGGATTAATTAATGACCTCATCGTGAAGACTCCCAAGATAGCAGTCATTGTATATGATTGAATTTTGCATTCAGTTTGAAGGAGAGAAGAATGGTTGCAAGGCTAATATTTTAAACTTAGAGGCAAGAATAAGGGCAAGAGAGCTAGCAAAATGGGTGAAGTGATCAGTCAATGGAGATGCAATGACAGATATTTAAGGGGATCTTTCAGATTGTGCAGAGTAGATACATTCCACAGAGAAAGAAATGTTCCAAGGGGAGAATCAATCATCCATGGTAAACTAAAAATAAAATTCAAGATAGTATACAAAAAAAAACATAATTGCACAATAGTGGCGGGTTTGAAGATTAGATTGGATATAAAAACAGCAGTGAATTATTGAAGGAATAATAAAGGAAGGAAAGAATTAAGGGAACAAGATAACTTTTCCAGCTAGAACTATAAAAATAGGTAGGAAGAGTTTACAGAGATTTTCGAAAAGGAAATATTGACAAAGTGAGCGTGGTCCAAGAGAAACTGAGTCTGAGGCATTAACAATTAAAAACAAGATGGTGATGAATTAAATGGGTATTGTGCATCAGTCTTCACTACAGTACAGATGATGCAGGCAACATCCCAGAAATAATGCAAGTTAGGAATTTTAGGGGAAGAAGATATACGAGAAAATTAGAATCACCATGGAAACGGTACTGAGGAAATTATTGGAACTGTGGGCTGACAAGTCTTTGGGACCTCATGGATTTCATCCTAGGATCTTAAAAAGAGAAGCTAGTGAGACTAGTGAGATAGATTTTACTCTTCCAAAATTCACTAGGTTCAGGGCAGTTCCATTAGATTGGAAAATAGCAAATGGAACTCAGTTATTCAAACAAAAGGGAGGAGAAATGCATGAAACTACCAGCCAGTTAACTTCACATCGATCACAGAAGTTATTAAAAAAAATTATAGCAGGGTACTAAAAAAGTAAAGAATCATATAAAGTCAACATGGTTCTGTGAAAGTAAAATTGATCAAACATGATTTATTAAAGTTCTATTCATGTGCTATGAATAAAAAGAGCATTTGATAAGGTATGGTATCAAAAGGTTATTGCAGAAAATAAAAGCTCACGGTTGCGAGGGTAATGTTCTTGTGTGGTTAGAAGATCAGCTGCCTAACAAGAAATGAGCATAGATTTTTTTTTCAGGATGGTAAGTTGGTAAGATGGAAGGAGCAGTATGCCATAGAGATCAGTGCTGGGCCCCCCAACTTTTTATAATTTATGCATATGACCTAGATACCTAGATGAAAGCATTGGAGCTGTGGTTGCTAAAGGTGCTGATGGTGCAAAGATGGGTGCGAAGGTATGCTGTGAAGAAGAAATGAGTAGGCTACAAAGGGATGTAGTTTGCAAAGGTCTGGCAAATGGAGCAGATGGTGAGAAAAATGAAATTGTCCACTTCGGAAGAAAAAAGCTTATTATCTAAATGGTGAGAGCTTGTGGAGCTCTGAGATGCAGAGGGATCTGAGTTTCTTAGAGCATGATTTGTAGAAGGTATGCAGGAACAGCAATAAATGATGAAAATTTCTGGAATGTCATTGGTTATTACCTGGGAAATTGAATGCCAAGGTCAGGAGGTTATGCTTCGTACATCTAGATCATTGGTAAGATTTTGAGCACTGTGCACAGTATCGGTCTCCTTATTTATGGAGGGATATAAATGCATTGGAAGCAATTCAGAGAAAGCCTGCTAGACTAATTGTGGAATAGTAGTTTGCTACGTACTTTAACCTCTGAGCCAAATACTTCTCTGAGAGCTAAGCATCATTGTTAAATGTACACATGTTGTCTGATCCAGTTCCCACTATAAAGGGCTTTCCAAATACTGTTCTATAATGTGCTAGAATTCAGTACTAAATTCTGATATATTTGCAAAGGTAAGGGGATTAAACTATCACTAATATATTTGGAGGAGTGAAGCAAGATTGTGTATACAACTGAAGTAATATACTAATTTAGATAGTCTACAAACACAAGTAAATTTTTTGCCCAATCATATTTGCTCCAAAGATATTAAGGGAGAGAAATTTGTCTTTGGATCCCAGTGCTAAACTGGTGTGAAAATATTGAGTGCTGGTGAGCTTACCTTGATGTCAATGAAGTCAAATGTGTAGAGTATTACAGGCAACTGATATACTTGCACATGTTTGGAGCTGGTGACCAAAGGTAAGTTTTTGTGGAGTCTGGAGACTAGAGTTTCATGTCAGATATACAAGGCGGGGCTAATATGAAGAGTTCAGTACTGTAACTAGTAGACTACCACAATAAAGAATTCAGGCAAATGATTACATACATTTTATTACTTCATGCACCGTAGTTATGTATGTGACTAAATGCTGTGAAATTGCTACTCTGTGCTGTGCAAATCCTTTCATTGTGTAAATCTGCTGTAACCAATTTGAAAATGATGAGGTATTAACACAATCTGTACAAAAATAAAAGCATCTTGGATTTGAAGCAATAATACTTTAACTTCAACCTTCTATTTTTCTAAGTTTACCCTTTGCTCACTCTGTCATTTCATGTTGCCTATGAATGAAGAAAGTATCCAAATGAAAAAAAACTGATGATACTGGTTCTCGACGTCTTGGTCGAAAAAGGAATGTGATGTGATAAGAGATTAGGGGGGAAGAAATTTGCCTTTGAGGGCTTGGATTAAATATGTTTGACAGTATTAGTCACCAGTTACACTGAATGGTTCACAGTTGATAGTGCAGATTTGGTTCCATCAGTGAGTACAACTGGGGGTTGATATTCTCACGTGTGTACTGTTGGTGATCAGAGAAAACTTTCCCCAGGATGATGCCAATTTGAATCCCAAGTCTGTCCAAAATGAACTGATGATTGTTAGGGATCTGGACCCTGTCAGTTCGCTGGTGAGAAGGTGATGGTGAGCTGCTGCCCAGACCTGTTGTAGTACTTCTGATGAAGGCACTCCCACACTGCTGTTCGGTAGGGAGTTCCAGGATTTAGACTCAGCAAGGCCTAGTTATATATTTTCAAGTCATAAGATAAGATATCTTTATTAGTCACATGTACATCTAAACACACAGTGAAATGCATCTTTATGCGTGGAATGTTCTGCGGGTAGCCCGCAAGTGTTGCCGCTCTCCCGGCGCCAACATAGCATGCCCACAACTTCCTAACCCGTATGTCTTTGGAATGTGAGAACTTGGAAGGGAATATGAAGGGGGTGATGTTCTTGTGTGCTTGAACCCCTTGTCCTTCTTGGTGGAAGAGGGAGTTGGGAGTTGCTGTTGGGGTAGTCTAGGACTACCTAGACTTCAACTTGGTCTAGGGAGTTAAGGAGTTGCTGTTGTGGTAGTCTAGTTGAGTTACTTCAGTGCATTTTGTGCCCAGCTTAACCTGAGGAAATCCAAGGAAGTTAGTGCTGCCTTGTTGGCTTCATGAGGAGTCCACTGCAATCACAATATGCTGGTGGTGGAAGGAATGAATGTGGATGGGGTGCTAATCAAGTAGGTGTCTTTATACTGGTTGGTGTCAAGCTTCTTGACTATTGTTGGAAGTAACTAGAGAATATTCTATCACACTTTCGAATTATTCCTTATTAGAAAGGGTGAAGGATGTAAGAGATGAGTCACTTGGCACACCTCTGACCTGCTCTTATAGCCACAGTAACTATATAACTGGTCCAGTTGAGTTTCTGGTCTAAGATGACCCCTTGCAATTCCCAACGGATGTTAGGGTGTCAATAGTGGAGGACTTGGTGATGGTGCTGCCATTGAATGTCAAGATTAGGTGTACAGACTTCTTCTTATTAGAAACAATCATTGTCTTGCACAGTTGTGGTACAAATGAAACTTGCCACCCATCAACCAATGGCAGCAGAAGAAAAGATTTTATTTGGAGAGGTTTGTAATGCTGTTTCTTAAAATTATTACAACTTCAATTATTGTTGAGTCAGTTGGATTAAACTTCTATTTGTCAATATTTATCTCATTACAAAGATCTCTTGTCTGCAAGGAACTTATTCTGGATATACTTCAGTCAAGATAAGAGTCCTCTGGGACCACACCAAAATGTATACACTTACAGCTGAAATTATTTATCAATATGGAGATGCCTGCATTGCTCTGATGGACTCCTCATGGAGCCAACGAGGCAGCACTAACTTCCTCAGATTTCCTCAGGTTAAGCTGGCCGCAAATCTTCTGGGGTCATGCAAACAAAGGGGAAGAAATGGCTGCTGGGAGAACAGTGCACAAACCTTTATATTTGATTTTGTACAACTGGTTTAAATATCTTAAATAGTTTTCTTAGTATGAGTGAGATTTTCACCATTTTAATTTTTTAAAAAGAAGCTTTACTTTTTTGATACTTCCTAGATAATTTGGAATTGTTTTGAAATCAAAGGCACTTCACAAACATTGAGTTTTAATGACAGATATGACAGCCAGTGAGCCTGGTGCAGTGCTGTAAAAGCCACGGCAATAGTGCAACATGAATAGTCCCTGGGTTGTGATGACATGCGTTGGGCCTCACCCCTCAGCTGGAAGCCAGGCCTCCAGAGGAAGACTACATCCTGAGCCATGATGAAAGAAGTTGTGTGGTCAAAGGACAGGCAACCAAGTGGTGGCTTGCTGATCAAGAACTGCCTAAGGACATCATATCTACACCACAGTGCGCTAACAGCTTTATCACATTTTGACAATCTTTAATAATATTTCACATCATATAGAGAAATACAATACCACATTTGATGTAGAGCAAAGGGATGGATGATTAATTTTTCAGAATGTGAATATTAATAGGATAAATGTTAAGTTAGATTGCTTTTCCTCCATTAGGAACGTGGAATCCTTAACTCCCAGGTTTGTAGACAAAATTGGTAGGCTGTCACTCAGGATAAATGATAACTTGCTTCTGCTCTGGTTCTATAGCTACTGAAGTGACCGATGAGGCAAATGTGAAACCTGCAGGTCAATCAGAATGTGATTGGCGGGGTAGGCAGGGGTATAATTTGTGTAGTGGTCCATTCCTTCCACCAATTGTGTTCTCCCAGAGGAGGCATTCAAAGTCCTCAGTGTCATCCCAAATGTTCTTTCATCACATTCAACAGCCGTAGGCAGGAGTTCCAGGAATCTGTTCAGATATTCCATATTTTTAAGGAAGTTTTGAGAAAAACCTTAAAGCTTTTCCTCCGTCTACCAAGTAATCTCATCCCCTGGCAGAACTCTGAGTTGAGTGCCTATTTTGGGAGTTTGGTGTCAGGCACATGAATGATGTGAACTATCCAACAGAGCTGAATGAGTGTAATTAGGTCCAGGGAGAGGGTGCTGACATTGGTTTGCTGATCTTGCAGTTGAACTCTAGGCTATGATTTTAGCAGGTCCATTCACTTCGCCATATAGTAAAGCTAATTAGGGGGCTGATCTCTGAGCCCCAACTTATCACTCCACCCAGTCCAACCAGTCACCTTCCCGTCCTCCCCCCACTTCTACCCATCACCCCCTTATGCTGGACAGCATCTGCCCGGTCCATGTCTGCTCTGCTTGTCTAGACCCAGGTGTGCCAGAAATTTCTATTCCAGGCCCATTGCCACTAAAAGAGGAAGGAAATTTAAGCAAAGCCTCAGGTCAAAGAGACATGTGCATCTGTCCTTATCATTCTGTTGAAGGTTCTCCGGCTGCCAGGCAGTATTAGCCAGAAGGTCCTTAGATTCAAAACACTGATGTTGATAGTTTGTCTTTAATTATTAAAATTTAGCTCATGGCTGCTCTTTTACCATGCTACAACTCCCTTCAAATCATTGATCCAGGGTAGATTCTGGTATACAGTAGATCCTGCACCACTTTCTGGATGCCTCCTGGGCACAATGATAGCTAAATTCTCCCTCCCATCTCATTCAAATGATTGCAGTGGGTATTAACCTTGTACACATCAACTTCAACCTCTCTCTGCTGACCTACCCTTTCCACAAAGCCCTGGAAATCACAGTGAAAGATTAAGTCTACCTTGAGAAACAAGTTCTAGTCACCTCCTTCCTCCCGTAGATGGGTGAGAGCTTGAGTGTTCCCTGAGGGAAAATCAACAAAATTTTCATATGAATTTTGAACAGACGAATGTCTTGCAAAGTTTAAATATATTAGCTGCACCTGAAAACAATTCTTTCATCTGTGTGGGAGAAATGAGTCGAGTATTGCCTGGAGATGGTTTTAGTTTGCAGGAAAATGCAGCTTGCCTTTTTTTAATGGGCTGCTTGTATCAAAAATCCAATTTTACTTTGGGTTCATTCAAGGTTATTGAAATAGTAATACACAAAAGATTTTCACCACTCTCTTTGATGTGAATCATTGTATGTGATTGCAGCAACTCTTTGAGATGTAATGCCAGGTGAAAATTACCATAACTGTGTTTCAGGCACAGCTTGGTAAACAACCCTTCAGACAGCAAAGGAGGCACTGTTCATATCCCAATGGGCTCACTTAATAGAAATAATAATTATTATAATTACCTGGGGGCTTCTTCAAAGGAAGATGTCAGGAATAAAAGGCCCGTTTTGATCTGCATTGATAAGAGAATGAGTGAAGAAATCGTGGTGCAGCTACTTCACCATTCCTGTCTTTTAATTTTTCCTTTCCATTCTGCAGGGAAGAGATAAAACTCCTCTGCACACAAACTGACTTGATTTGTTATTATTAGAAATAAACAAAATATCATTGTTTCTGAGCCAGTAGGATTTGAGAAACACTGAAGAGAGGGGTGTTATTTGGCTAAGATGATGAACTAATGGTTTGACTAAGTATATACGATTCCATGACAAGAATTCTGATGTCTTGGCCAACATCAGCTAAAAGTACTGAAGTCAAATTATTTGCTCATTCATCTTGTGTTCTGCTTTTGAAATCTGCAAAAAATTGAATTACAATCTTTATCTGCAAAACAATGGTGGTTGTTTTCCAAGATAATTCAATGGTTGCAAAGATCTTTGGAATGTGTTGTGGTGATATTTTATAAATGCTGGTTATTTCTTCACTTAGTGAAACAGTTCTAACAATCTAATTATTAATTTTAAAACAGTTTAAAGTGCTTATTAGGTTTAGTATTTGTATAATTGATCGTTTTGTTGCATTCCTTTCACTGTTGCAGACCTGATCACGAACTAAGTGTAAAACCTAATTTAGACTTGAAGATCTGCATCAACCAAATGTGCCTGTACCTCTGCTAATTGGATCAAGGGAGATAATTCGAACCAAACCTGCTGGGTTGAAAACTGTCAGGATTAGATCTGTTGCCAATTTTATATCTCACGCACCTGATTTTATTTTCTATTGAAGTGGACGATGAACAAAACTGTGGATGCAGTCGTTCACAGTTCTTGTTTCTGTCGTTTTGCGTGCATAGGTATGCAGGTGACCTGATCCAGTCAGCTTCACATGGGGGGGCCCTGTGTAAAATTATTCCCCTAAATAAGTCTTGCTGACTAAAATAGTAACTGACCCAGGGCTACTCCATCAGATAGATGTAAAAGGCAATACCAAAGACTTTCCAGAATCAAAAATGCTGGTCAATTTGGAAAACAAAACTATAATAAATCTATAATCGGGCCTCTGGAAAAAGCTTCACACTCAATGCTTCACTTGTGATTTTAGTTTTGTTTTTCAATTGCTTTTTATATTGAAGTTGATCTTTAACCATGAGTTTTCCTAACAAAGATAAACAACACTACAACTGTTGTCTGATGAACAATATTGTGGACTTCATGTGAAAAGCCATCTGCTATGCATTCTGATTGTAGTTTATTTTCCTTTTCAGTTATCAGGCAAAGGCTGTTTGTAATCCATGTCCATGTCTCTCATTGTTGTTTAAGTATAGGTTAGAATTTCAAGTTTTGCACAATAACAATGATAAATCTGATTGGAGGTTAAATCCTTTTTTTCTGTTACAGTTCTTCTGTTAACAGTGCCATACTTAATTAAACCTAACATTTTATCCCTTGATTGCATAGTGCAGCTCTGAACAACTTCTGCATATTTTCAATTATAGTAGATAACTGCTTGAACAAAGATGCTGTGTTCTTTAGCTTTAATGGGTCGTTAAAAGGCAAGGACTTGCCTTGTTGAAATAAATATACTGAATTATGTAGCACAGCATTTCATTTAAAAAACAATCATCAAGGAAAGTCAAGGACTTCAATGAAAATTTCGTGAAAGTCTATAATCTTTTCAAACTCAAAGTTGAGTTTATTGTCATATGCACAAGTACATGTATGCACAGGTGCAATGAAAAAACTTACTTGCAGCAGCATCACAGGCAAATAGCATCATGTAAGCAGCACTCACAAGAAAAACATAAATTAAACATAAATTATGCACAATTTTTACAGGAAAGAACACAACTGGAACAAAAAAAATGTCAATTTTAGTGCAAAGTTTATCAAAGTGATCATAGTGTTGCTAAATTAGTGATTAGGGTTTTGCTGGTTGGTTCAAGAACCAAACGGTTGAAGGGAAGTAGCTGTTCTTCAACCTGGAGGTGTGGGACTTCAGGCTTCTGTACCTCCTGCCTGATGGTAGCTGCGAAAAGATAGCATGGCCCGGATGGTGGGGACCTTTGATAGATGTTGCCTTCTTGAGGCAGCGCCTCCCGTAGATACTACCAGTGGTGGAGAGGGATGTGCCCATGATGTGGACTTTGCCCAATACTCTCTGCAGCTTCTTAGGTTCTTGTGCATTTGAATTGCAGTACCAGACCATTATGCAACCAGTCAGGAAACTTTCTGCAGTGCATCTATAGAAATTTGTTAGAGTGTTCAGTGACAAGCCAAACCTCCTTTCTGGTCCTCTATGCATCTGACATGCAAATGAAACTTGCATGAGTGCATAGTCCCATCCAAAAACTTGCAACACACTCCTGGACAGCACTTATGATGTTTTAGTCCATGCTTGTGTTACTGTGCTTGACCTATCTCCACCATTTACTGAAATACCAACTTTCTCTATCCTTGATCAGAAATCTGATCTTCCACAGCCCCCAAATCCAATCTCTTGACCAGGCCTCTGCAATCATATTGACCAATACTCCCCCTGCCAACTTGTATTGAATGCTAGACTAATCCTCCCTCATCTCAAACAAACTCCCCTCCAGTGATCCAACCTGAGCCTCAAGGGTATGATCTGCCTCTCCTCTTTCTTGCCACATCAACCCCTTTCTGAGGGATACCCTCTCCCCTGTATTCTTTCCCTCTCAACACAGACTGGGGGCATAGCAACATGCCAAAAGAAGGCCTTTGAGTGCACAAGGCGCTTCCTCGGAGTGTTGGCATGATGTAGGATGCCACTGCATGTGTCCAAGCTGTAATGTTCAGTGACAGATAATACCTCGGGCCTCGTGTGTTTCTGAACTTTGCAACATCCACCCCTCAAACAAAATATCCACTTGTCTGTTGTGCATCACAAGTTAACATGCCTTTCTAGGTACCATTCCATTTCTGCACCACCTTCACATATTCAGCCTCTTTCAAACCACCATCAGAGAGTATCATCACTTAATACTTAATTAGCCCTACACAAGTATGCATAATAAAAACAAAAAACTGAATGCAATCTTTCACCTTATTCCCAGGACTAGGAATGAAAGTCATCTTGCATTAACATCCTATAAATTCACCTTTACTGTTATATATACCTTTCCTTTAAATATGCTTCCATGAGTTGCAACCTGGGGACCAGCATTATACTTCCTCGCACACTACTGTACTGCACGTTGGAACAGTTTTGTACATGAAGGCCATAATGTAAAATAAGCAATTGACCCAGGTAGAAATGACACTGCCACTTCGAGTGACCAGACATATGCAATTAAAGGCAGGAATTGTGAAGTTGCTTCCTGAGCTGTCCTGTCCTTCCTGAAGCTGCATCTCACCAGTACCTCATCAAGAGTTTCATTACTGAAACATACTGAATGATTTGAAGTTATTGTACTTCATTACATAGAGACATTAAAGAATTAGAACCAGTTCATCCCAACATAAGAATATTTTAATGGGGTAGAAATTCTAATGATTGCCAAAAATACATCAGCACTGGAAAGGATGGATTTTCATTCCTTTAGCTTTTAATAGTCATTGGAGATTTCAAAACAAAAATAAAAATCTTTTTTAAACTTTGCCTTTTTTTTATCTTAGTCTCTTTCTCAATCCCATATTTTGTTCCATCTTGATGATTTTGCATTTTGTACATAACCAGATAAAGTATTCCAACTGACACTAATTGACTATATTACACTTAACTCAATTTGTTGGTTGAGGAGGTGCGCAGTTGCTGTTCTGTTCATATGGGTGCCAGGTCCCTGGGAATATGGCTACAGAATCACAGCAAATTCCAGTGCAAAAGCCTATTGAAAATTTATGGGCAAGTGCACGTATCATGAAATACCTAAGTTCCTGTCTGTATCTCTGCTTTCGGCTGCAGGACCATTGACTTTACTTATAGGCTTATTAAACAACAGACCAATGGATCCTTCACTGTCACCTGACCTGCAATGCTTCCATCTTTATATTTTGAAACATTCTTCCTGAAGGTATTCACGATAGATGCAAGGAAAACCCTTAAATTTGTTCATTTTTGTCAAAAATAACTTTACAATTTTTCTTTGCTGATGATCTAGAGGTGTAGCAAAACCTGTGTTTCCAAAATCTCTTTACTTTTGTGACAGAAAAATGATTAATGTGTACATTTGCATTCTGTGTGGGCTAAGGCATCAATATCTCTGTAGAAGTAAACAGGAGGTTTGCTTAATTTATTAGTTCTCATTATAGGAGACTTGTGGAAGCCAAGTTCCCATCTGCATTAGATCTGACATTTGTGTTTTACACATCAATCTACCAGATGTTAAATCTGTTAATTTATATTTCAAAAAATTATTGCAGCTGTCAAGAAGTCTGATTGTTGATTCAATCAAAGATTTCTTAAAAATTTAATATTATCTGTTGGTCTATAACTTAGAACATTTTAATAGCTTCCTATTTCTTGCCAAATGCCAAATGGAGATTTCAATTTTATATTCTCAGGAATCAGTCCTGACATTAATTATACAATCACTTACATTCACTGATGTGTGAGCCATGTATTTTGTTCTGTGGAAATCGTTATACCATGATATTTCATTGCAGTAAAATATAAAAATTATCTGTTAGATCAAATATGGTTATAATGCAGTGCCTTCTCATTAAGAGGTTAGTGGAAAAATGAGATTATCTTGCAGCTTTCTACAAATACAGTTGAAATGAAGTTAATTATTAGCTGTGAAAGTACATCTGACGATACTGCTTGATATACATACCTTAACATAGCAAACACAGGAAATATCTTTCAGTGCCTAAGTTGACAACTTCTAGATTGATATTAGATTGGGAGTCGGCATATCGCCCCTTTGTCATCTCTGCTATTCAATTAAATTATGGCTAATTTGCATCTCAGTTCAAATTGCCTGACATTGCTCCTTGCCCATTATTTTTCAGATAGATCACTGATTTCATTTCCAAATGATCAGGCTGAAAATATAAAACGTAAGCTCTGTTCTTCACTATTCCCCCACTGGAGGAAATAATTTTTCAGCAGGTACACCACCAAATCCTCATGTTTTTAAAATGTCTAAATTGAATCACTCCTGAACATTCCAAGACATTAAATAATATATTTGCACACTGTCCTCATAAATATAATTCTGATGTACCTGCAATGCACTTGCACCAAGATCAATCTAACTTCCCTGAAGCTCATTCAACTAAGTACTTCTGATGTTGTTTGGAAACTGAAGCATAACTTAATCAGTTTTGTTATACAACCCCCTTGAGAATTAGCAATTGGAGTGCTTGACATTGGGTGTAATTATCAAACCTGTCATTAATTCAGAACTTTATGTGAGATTTTTTATTTGGTACCATTTTTGCACCAACGCACACAGTAAACAATTAAGATCATTGTAAGACTATATAAAAAGCTGCTTTGTAATGAAATTCTATTTACTTTGATTTGACACCTGATCCTGATTTTTCTTTAACCCCTGAAGTATGCTGATTTTTTTCAGGAGTCAGGTTTTTGGCTCAACATATATTTTGATATTTGGATGTCATGATACCAGATGGTAAAATGATGGGTTGGAGAACATTTTTCTATGAAGGAATGAAATGTGATTATGCTACTTTAGATTGGACCTGTGGCATTGATTCTCCTTTAAGAAATAATGTGTAGTCAGGATTACATAGTTCTTTCACTTTGCTATGAAGCTGTGAAAGGTAGAGGTAATGTGTGCACTAGCCAAAAATTGCTTGTGAGATTTCCAAAGGAAATGGTACAATAGTCAACACTTTTCATCCAGTTAACTTTGAAAGATGGTTGGCCAGCCACTGGAGCTTCTTTTTAAGTTTTGACACTTTTTTTTCTTTTAGCTGGGTTTGGTGCTAATTATTTTAGTATTGCAGCAATTATATATTGTTGCATCTACAGAGCAACAATAAAAAAAATTAAAAACTGATTAATGTAGGATTAGTCTAAATATTGGATGATGATTGGTGTGGACTTGGTGGCTGAAGGGCCCATTTCTGTTCTGCATTTCTCTATGATTCTATAAGTAGAATTTCATTTTCTGTCATGTGTTAAATGTGCAATTATATAATATTCACAAAATATACTTGATGCTAACGATTTCAATGGGACCAAATTTTGGAAGAAGAGTTGAACATGTGTATACTACAGTATACATCCTTACTGCATGTGAGTGAGGATGAATCACTTTGTGTGTCCAGCTTTTCCAAAAGACCTTCCCAGCATTACTCATTTAAACAGTGGTATGGCTTTGCCTATTTTATTCTGGCTGTTAGATTATGGCCTTGCCTATTAGATTAGTGTCTTGAGGTTCACACTATATCTGTCTTCAGAGAGGTATCAAGGAAATTAATAACAAGGGCATCTGTAGGGACCAACGCATTAGCAAGGAGGGATTATTTAATTTATATGAGGCTGAAGGTCACTGAAATTTATTGAATACAGTTGGGGAGACTGGAGTTACATGAGCTAGAGAAACAGAGATATAGCCATACACAAGTAGATTGATTGAAAAACAATATTTTGAGATTTTTCAGTTTGTCAATGTATCATTTTGCTGTTCCTGCCAAGGAATTGAAAGGGTTAGAGAAGCAAGAAAATAGAGTGTTCAGCCTCAGTTGGTAATTCCAGTACTGTTCTGAATTCTCCACATTTGGAAAAATAACTCATAGTCGCCTTCTAATATGCTACTTAACATCTTGTTAATTGTTTATGTTCTGTGCCTGATGTGCACTCTCTGGTGGTGCCTGTTACTTCAGGACTTAATTAGCCATCACGTTCCTTTCTTGAATAATCTTGTTGGTGAAGGCTGCTGTTGAACAGGAAACACAAAGAGACATCTTGGATTAAGCAGCTTTATACTTACAGGGAAACTATGGCAATTATTTTTCTCCAGCACAATGAAGGTGCATAATGTCAGCAAATTTAGAGAAACAACCAGCTAGATACTTTGCAGAAAGGTGCAATTGAAAGACTGTATTGCAAGGATGTTTTTCAACTTGAAGAGTCACCTTGGCTCAGTGACAATTCCTTATCTTTTGAGTTAGATGATTAAGGTTGTAGGTCCCATTCCACAGTTTGAGTACATAATCTCGGCTGTCAGTGTGGGGTAACACTGAAAGAACACTGCATTTTTCCATGCTGTGTTTTGAATTAAGTGTTGAAAAATTGCCCTATATTTTTTCAGTTCAGGCAGATGTAAAAGAGACTGTTTGAATAAGGGTGAAGAGTTCTTATGGTGTCTGAGTCAATATTAATCACACAACCAGGACTGCCAAAACAGGTTATTCATCTGCAACTCAAGAACAATACAAAGATATGATCTCCTGCTGCAAGATGCTCCCCCACAATATCTTCCTCAATTTCCACTCCTCGAGTGTGATCATGCAGGTGAGTGCCACACATTGACTCCAGAATTGCTGAAGTCACAGATGGCACAAAACAAATGTCTGCACAGGGACAAGCTTTTGGCTGTTTCATGTGCTGCTTATCCCAGGTGTAGCGGTTGCTACCACGGAATAAAACAAGACTCTACTCGGAGGATTGCCAAACAGAACTGGTTTATTTTCCCGCCTTGCGCGGGCCCTTTAAGGGAGAATGTTCCCGTCCAAAACAACCGGCAATGACGTAAGTCCTACGTCATCAGGACTTTCCCATGCGCGGGTTCTCCCCGTCGCTTGGAAAGACGAGGCCTGCCGCCATCTTGGGCCTCGTTGCTCTGACGCCGCGCGACCCGACTGCCAAGCCGGTTCGCCCGACTAGACGGTGAGTCGCCACACAACCCCCCCCCCCCCCCAGAACCGGCGATACAGTCCCCAAGGTCCGTGGGCTGTGCCAGCTGCCGCTTAGGGGGGCGGCCTCTGCGTCGCGGCGTGGCAACCTCGACAGGCTGTTGCAGATCCAAATGGGCCGGTTTGAGGCAGTCCGCCGTGAAAACCTGTTCCCTGCCTCCAATGTCCAAAATAAAAGTGGATCCGTTATTCCGTATGACTCGGAACGGTCCCTCATATGGTCGTTGCAATGGCGCCCGAGGTGTGCCCCTGCGAACGAAAACAAACTTACAGTCCCGTAGTTCCTTGGGCTGGCAGGATGGGGCTTGACCGTGCCGTGAGGTGGGAATCGGGGCCAAGGCACCAAGCTTCTCGCGCAGTCTTTGTAGGACTGCTGGGGGTTGTTCCCCTTGGTCCCGAAGGGCAGGTATGAAATCCCCGGGGACAACTAGTGGCGCCCCATATACAAGCTCAGCTGACGAAGTGCGGAGGTCTTCTTTGGGGGCAGTGCGTATGCCGAGCAGGACCCAAGGCAGCTCGTCAACCCAGTTAGGACCCTTCAGGCGGGCCATCAAGGCCAATTTCAGATGGCGGTGAAAACGTTCCACCAACCTGTTTGATTGAGGATGGTAGGCCGTGGTGGTGTGCAGCTGCGTCCCTAGCAGGTTCGCTAATGCAGCCCAGAGACTGGAAGTGAATTGGGTACCTCTGTCTGAAGTGATGTGGGCCGGAACGCCAAAACGTGAGACCCAAGTTGTGAGCAGCGCCCGGGCGCAGGAATCAGTTGTGATGTCAGTCAGGGGGGTTGCCTCAGGCCACCTCGTGAACCGGTCCACGATGGTAAGGAGGTACCGGGCTCCTCTTGAAACCGGCAGAGGGCCCACGAGGTCGACGTGTATGTGGTCGAACCTCCTATGGGTAGGCTCGAACTGCTGTGGTGGGACCTTGGTGTGTCGCTGGATTTTTGACATCTGGCAGTGCGGACAAGTCCTGGCCCACTCACTGACCTGTTTGCGCAGGCCATGCCAGACAAACTTGCTGGCGACCAGTCGGACAGTAGATCTGATGGACGGGTGCGCCAACCCATGTACCGAGTCAAAAACGCGTCTCCGCCAGGCTGCAGGGACTATAGGGCGGGGCTGGCCAGTCGCAACGTCGCAAAGTAGGGTCCGCTGACCTGGACCAACCAAGAAATCTCGGAGCTGCAGACCCGAGACTGCGGTTCTGTAGCTGGGCAGTTCGTCGTCGGCTTGCTGTGCGTCAGCTAGGGCCGTGTAGTCGACACCCAAGGATAGGTTATGGATGGTTGGTCTGGAAAGTGCATCAGCAATGACATTATCCTTTCCGGAGACATGTTGAATGTCAGTTGTGAACTCGGAAATGTAGGATAAATGTCTCTGCTGACGAGCTGACCAGGGATCGGAGACTTTGGAGAAGGCAAAGGACAGAGGCTTATGATCGGTGAAAGCGGTGAAAGGCCTGCCTTCTAGAAAGTATCGGAAATGCCGGACCGCCAGATACAGCGCTAGAAGTTCCCGATCAAAAGTGCTGTACTTCAGTTCGGGTGGTCTAAGGTGCTTGCTGAAAAATGCCAAGGGTTGCCAGCGGCCTTCGAGTAGCTGTTCCAGTACCCCACCTACCGCGGTGTTGGACGCGTCTACCGTGAGGGCAGTCGGGACGTCAGTCCTGGGGTGTACCAGCATCGTGGCATCTGCCAGGGCGTCTTTGGCCTTAACTAAAGCAGCCGCAGCCTCGTCAGTCCAGGTGATGTCCTTGCCCTTACCAGCCAGCAGCGAGAACAGAGGGCGCATGATACGGGCTGCTGCAGGGATGAAACGATGGTAAAAGTTGACCATCCCAAGGAATTCCTGTAGGCCTTTGACTGTGTCGGGGCAGGCAAAATGGCGGATAGCATCCACCTTGGCGGGTAGGGGTGTTGCCCCGTCGCTGGTGATTTTGTGGCCGAGGAAATCGATAGAGTCAAGTCCGAATTGGCACTTGGACGGGTTGATCGTGAGGCCGAAATCGCGGAGGCGGGAATACAGCTGGCGGAGGTGGGAAAGGTGTTCCTGGCGGTTATGGCTGGCGATCAGTATGTCGTCCAAGTAAATGAACACGAAGTCCAGGTCTCGGCCTACCGCGTCCATCAGCCGCTGGAAGGTCTGCGCGGCGTTCTTAAGGCCGAACGGCATCCGAAGGAATTCGAACAGGCCGAATGGGGTGATAATGGCAGTTTTGGGGACGTCATCCGGATGGACCGGGATTTGGTGGTATCCCCTAACGAGGTCCACTTTGGAAAATATGCGGGCCCCGTGTAAGTTCGCTGCGAAGTCCTGGATGTGAGGGATGGGATAGCGGTCCGGGGTGGTGGCGTCATTCAGCCTGCGGTAGTCGCCGCAGGGCCTCCACCCTCCGGTGGCTTTGGGGACCATGTGCAGGGGGGAGGCCCAGGGGCTGTCTGACCTGCGAACAATCCCCAGCTCCTCCATGTGACGGAACTCTTCCT
This sequence comes from Pristis pectinata, assembly GCF_009764475.1. Classification (NCBI taxonomy): domain Eukaryota; kingdom Metazoa; phylum Chordata; class Chondrichthyes; order Rhinopristiformes; family Pristidae; genus Pristis; species Pristis pectinata. Next base: position 41,030,046 of record NC_067415.1, on the reverse strand, counting down.
TTGCCAGGCGGAGCTTGTCTGGAGGTAATCGTCGTGCACGGGCATGAAGGGGTGGCCCTGTGGTAATGATGTGATGTCATACCCCGTGTGTGGGCCTAGAATTTGTAAACGAAGGTGCCAAAATCGATGGGAATTCGGCTAGGAGCTTGGCGAAATCGTCGCCAGAAAGGGAAATGGAGTCCAGGCGCGGGGCTGGTGGGCTGATTTCTCCCAGGGGATAGGTCCGGAGAGTGCTAGAGTGGACTAACCGCTTCCTTCGCAGGTCGACTAACAGGTTGTGGGCCCGAAGGAAATCGGCTCCTAGGAGTGGTCGGGCGACGGTGGCAAGGGTAAAGGTCCAGGTAAAACGGCTGCCGCCAAAGTGTAATTGAAGCGTACGAGTGCCGAAAGACCGTATCGTTGTACCGTTGGCGGCATTGAGTAGAGGACCTGATGGACTGTCACGAGTGTCGCGGCCTGTCGGGGGCAAAATACTGACCTCCGCTCCAGTATCAACGAGGAAACGCCGTCCAGATTTCTTGTCCTGAACGAAGAGGAGGCTCTGTCAGCGGCCAGCCGCCGTAGCCATCAGCGGCGGCTGGCCCTGGCGTTTCCCTGAAACTTGCAGGGTGGGCGGCATCGACGGGCCTCCGCACCCCACCTCTGATGGTAGAAGCACAGCTGGTCACCCGTGTCGTCGTCTGCGTTCCTGGGGCGTGGCTGCTCGGTTGCTGGGGCCGGGCGAGGCGGGCGTTGGGCTCGCGGCCTGGTGATTTGACTGACGGACGAACCGCTCTCGCGCTTGGCCCTCCACAGGACATCTGCCCTGGGCGGCCACCTCACAGGGGTTGCTGAAGTCGGCGTCAGCTAACAACAAGTGGATGTCATCGGGGAGCTGTTCGAGGAAGGCCTGTTCGAACATCAGGCATGGCTTGTGTCCCTCGGCCAATGCCAGCATCTCATTCATTAGGGTGGATGGGGATCTGTCCCCCAGGCCATCCAGATGAAGCAGGCGGGCGGCGCGCTCACGACGGGAGAGGCCGAAGGTCCGGATCAAAAGGTCTTTGAAAGCCTGGTACTTATCTTCCTCCAGAGGTGACTGGATGAAGTCTCCAACCTGGGCGGCTGTCTCCTGGTCCAGAGAGCTAACCACATGGTAGTACTTCGTGGAGTCGGAGGTGATCTGCCGAAGGTGGAATTGCGCTTCGGCCTGGTCAAACCAGATGCTGGGCCGAAGTGTCCAAAAGGTGGGCAGCTTGAGGGCCACTGCGTTGGCTGCTGCGCTGTCGTCCATTTCGCGGGTCCAAAAGCCGTTTGTACCGTCGGGGTCACCAATGTAGCGGTTGCTACCGCGGAATAAAACAAGACTCTACTCGGAGGATTGCCAAACAGAACTGGTTTATTTTCCCGCCTTGCGCGGGCCCTTTAAGGGAGAATGTTCCCGCCCAAAACAACCGGCAATGACGTAAGTCCTACGTCATCAGGACTTCCCGCGCGCGGGTTCTCCCCGTCGCTCGGAAAGACGAAGCCCGCCGCCATCTTGGGCCTCGTCGCTCCGACGCCGCGCGACCCGACTGCCGAGCCGGTTCGCCCGACTAGACGGTGAGTCGCCACACAGGGTTCTTATTTATTTACAAAACTGTCTTAAATTTCATTTGAGGGGAGAATATTTCTTTATTACTGATGTCATGCAAACTATGTTCGAACTCATTTTAAGGCCATGCACACTGTACAGTGATGAAACATTTATCTGAATAAGGAAGGCCCAGTTTAGTTTTATTTTTCATTGTCAGGTTTATCGATCATATCTGTTTGTCAAAACCCATTGACAGAAAAAAGCTCACACACGAGTATATAGAAAGTAGTCCCAGCTGTTAAAAATGTATCTCACCTGGAATGGACAAGTGAGCGTCATGTGTATCTCCTGATCTTCAATGGATTTCACTGTTGAGATACTCAGTGAGCTTTTTCAATCTTCCTGCTCTGTTGCTGGGTCTAAATTCTGGAACTCCATTTGCAACAGAGCTGTGGGTCGTACTTTCATTTTGCCAAGGCATGCATTTCCTCTTAACAAATTTTTTTTTTAAATCTTTAGAAGAGCAGGATTGAGAAATTCAGACAGTGACATCTTGATTTCCACATTTCACATAGAAATTGCCAGGTGTTGCTGTCAGATTTACCCCCTGATGGCATTACTTCATTTTTACCACAAAGTCGAGGTCATTGAAGTCGATGAAAAGAAATTAACCTGTAATTATCTCCTAGTGTACTCCGTAAATAATTCTGGTCAAAGTCAATAATTTCCTAAGGACCAAATATGAAATGTGTTGCAATCAAAGATTTCAGACACCAAATGTGCAGTAATGTTATTTGGTCTATTGGAGTTATTTTGATGATTTTAATCTTTGGAGATATATTTTGTAAAGAAAGAGAATAATAACCTAATGTTTGCAACTAATGGCAAGTATTGAAAAACTTTTTAAGAATATAGAGCACCATCACAACTGGACCAATCAATGAGAATCAAGGGGACCAATCAATGAGATTTAAGAGAATCATTCCCCCGTGGTTGAAAACATAACTCACACACAGGAAGATGTTGAAGGTCAATCATCTCTGCCCTAGGGGTTCCTTGGGGTAATGTCTTTGGGTCAACCATCCTTAATGATCTCCTTCCGACATAAGGTCAGAAGCGGGGACGTTTTCTGATGATTGCATGATGTTCAATTCCGTTCACAAATCTTCAGAAAATGAAACAGATCAAACCACAGTGCAGCAAGACCAGGTCAATGTTCAGCATGGATTGATAAGTGGTAGGTAACATTTGTAACTCACATGTGCCCGGCAATGAACAGCAAAGTCTAACCACCTACTTGTATCATTCAGTAATGTTACCAGCACAAAGGACCCTACTGTCATCACTCTGGGGGACACTATTGACCAAAAGCTCAACTGGACCAGCTGCATGATTCCAGGGCTACAAGATCAGCTTGGTGTCTGGATGTCCTGTGATGAATGACCTATCTCATAATTCTCCAGTGCCTTTTACACCATCCGCAAGACTCAAGTCAGAAGTGTGATGGAATAAACTCACCTACCCGGACGAATGCAACTCCGACCACACTCAAGAAGCTTTAACCCACCCATTACCCAAAATATGGCACATCATGGTTGCAGTACATGCCATCCGCAAAATGTATTGCAATTACTCACCTTGGCTACTCTGGCAGCGCTTTCCAAATCCATGACATCTACCACCAAGAAGGACAAGGAAAAGATATGAATGAAATTGCCATTACTCACAAAATTCCCCCAAGACCGTATTATCCTGTCATGGAAATATATCGCTATCCCTTAATCATTGCAAGATCCAAGTCCTGGAATTCAATGCCCAACAATACCTTGGTAATACTTTCAAAAGAATGACTACAGTTCAAGTATCAGTTTGGAATGTCATTGAATGCTGGCTTAGTCAGCAGTGCTGTCATCTTGTGAAGGAATAAGTACATGAAGAAGGTGCACCAGGGCTCCACTTCATTAGGAGTTTGAAGAAATTCAGTATGTCACCAAAGACTCTTATGAATTTCTATAGATGTACGGCAGAGAGCATTCTGATAGGTTGCTTCACTGCCGGGAAAAGAAGCTCCAATGCACAGGATCGCAAGAGACTGCAGAGGGTTGTAGACTCAGCCAACTCCATCACGGGCACAACCCTCTCCACCATCGAGGACATCTTCAAAAGGTGGTGCCTCAAGAAGGCAGCATCCATCACTGAGGACCCTCACCATCTAGGATATGCCCTCTTTTCATTGCTACTATCAGGGAGGAGGCACAGGAGCCTGAAGACCCACGATTCAGAAATAGCTTCTTCCCTTCCCCCACCAGATTTCTGAATGGTCCATGAACACTACCTCATTATTCCTTTTTTCTTGCACTATTTATTTTTGTTATTTATAGTAATTTTATATCTTTGCACCGTACTGCTGCCACAAAACAACAAATTTCACGTCATCTAGGTCAGTGATAATAAATCTGACTCTAAAAATTCTAAAATTCAAAGTTCCTCACATTAGTTACAGATGTGTTTTTCCAGACCTCAAGCTGGTGATCAGGAGTGAAAGGTCATTTACCCAGGGATACTGAGGCTAATTATAATATCACTTATCAGTAACCAATGAAATCTGCCGGTTCATCACCATCTGGCTAATTAAACTGAGCTTTCCCAGTATGCATTGTTCAGCAACTTTGGATCAAGAAATTGAATTGTTAGGAGAAATACACTTTCACAATTTCCATATGGAATTGGTTTATGAGTCCATTGTACGGTACAGTTATTTTGCAACAGGTGAGAAGTCCAAGTTTTATAATGTTATTTCCTCTTGCACCCAACACCAAATGGAAAGAAAACTCTGGTTCGTCCCTGCTTGTACTGACTGATTTATACTGCTTTGATGATAAAAACCATTTTGAAGTGAACAGAAAATTATTTGCTTTATAGATACTATAGAGAGACCCTATCGCACTGCTGGTGTGTACTGAGGTATTGTCAGAGGCTCAGTTCTCATTAATTCAACATGCTATAGTTTGCTTGAAAGAATTGAAATCCCTGCAAAAGCAAGGGAAACTATCTTTGGGTTTCCAGTATTTAAGCATTTCTAAATGCCGATTGAAATTATAAGGTTAGCTGGGATGAATGATAATTTTCAGTCCTGTTTTCATCTCCAATTATCTTATGCAGCCAATGGAAAAATTTGATTAAGGAGTTTTTCATCGTGTTAAAGGGTCCTTACTGTGAAGTTCTAGCAAGTAGATTTAAGTTGGGCAGTTGTAGGTCAGGAGTGTTCAGAGAATTCTTTAGGAATCATGTTTTATTCGTCCTATCAGATCTAATTCATCACAATTAATTGATGCTTTTAATCATATTTCGCTGCTGGTCTGTACTTTGTTGTATGATCTTATTTTTATTACACCTTTTCTTAAGTAGGTTGTTGCTGCTTTCTGGAACCTTTTGTTCTCTAAGTAATATTTTTTTTCTAATTTTGTTTCTTTTTATACCCCGACCTTCATTCTGTCTTTCTAATCTTTCAGTTGTGACAATATCGACTAAAACTCTCCTGACTATGTTGTTTAAGGGCCTTTCTTCAGGCTTCCTTATTCTTGCTTTTAAACTCCATTCAGGTGCATCGTATCCCAATGGCATAGTTCTGTTTTTGTCCCAGCATTAGTGTCAATGTTACATGAACTTGAACACTTCCTGCCTGCACCTCTCTTCAACCACAATTAATTTTCCTGATCTATTTCTCCTGATGCCAATTAGCATGTGGCTCAGATTGTCATCCGGAACCTACTTCCCCAAAGGTCCTGCTTTTTAATTTAATTCCAAGCTAAAGCCCAATTAGTTTAATGTCAGTGGCAAGAAATATAATGGGATCCTTGCTCACAGATGTAAGAGAAACCATCCAGGAACTGAAATAAAGAGTGGTCCATACAGGTTCCAAAAATGAGTGTCATGATTGAGCAACCTTATTGTATTTTCGTTTGAAGAAGTAACAGAAGAAAGAGAAAGCTTCTGTAATATACTTGGGTTTTCAGAAGGCTATCAATAAAGTTTTGTATAGTAGGTTCACGATTAAGGTTGGAACTTGTGAAGTCGGGACTGTTAACTGAATTATTATAAGTTATCTACACAATAGGGTTTAAAGTCAGTTCTGTACTCTGGCAAAAGGACTAAGTGAAATTTCAGAGCGATTGGTAACATGATCACTGTCATTCACAATTTACAAACATGGTTTGGACTCTGAAATCATGAGTACAATTTGAAAATTTTCAAATACTGAATTGGGGCCTTTAGACTCGTTGGTCTTTGGACTACAGCCCAGAGGGCCAAATTCAAATCCCGCTACCTGAGCTGTGGAATTTAAGTTCATTTAATAATATGGATTTGGAACAACAACCACTAGCTTTAGTAATGATGGCCACACAAGCTATAGAAGTGTTAGAAAAATCCATTTGGTTAACTAAAGTACTTCGGGGAGGAACTTTGTTGTCCTTGCACAGATTTCTGCCTATGTGTGACTCCAAACCCACCCCTTATAGTTAATTCTAGATGCCTTCCTCGTAAACCCTTCAGTTGTACCATTACCACTCCATTCAAACAGAGAAGGAATAAACTGGATGGACCCAGAGGAAGCTGTAGAGCTGGGTACAATTACAATGTTTAAAAGACATTTTGACAGGTACATGGATAGAAAAGGCTCAGAGAGATATGGGACTATCTTGGATAGACATCTTGGATGAGTTGGGCCGAAGAGCCCGTTTCTATGCTGTATGACTCTTTGACTCTATGACCCCCTGGCATTTGCTGGGCACTGAATTCAGACACCACAAAGTTTCTCCCAGACCAGTCAACTTGCAAAGTCCTCCTCACTAACACCTGAGGATTGGTGTTTAAATTGAGAGAGTTGATCCACAATCAAGTTGCACAATAACTTGACATAGTCATCCTCACGGAATCACTTCCAGAATTATGTACAGACAATGTGTTAGACTCTTCCACCACAATCCCTGGATCTGTCCTGACCCACTAACAGGACAGTCCCATCAGAGGTGGTGGCACACTCATCTGCAATGCATCATGCCCAGTTTTGATCTATCAGATCTCTTCTAAGTCTATTCTATCTGGCACATTTGTGGTGATGCACAACATGATGAAGTGTGCAAAAACAAAATGCTGGAGGAAATCAGTGGGCCAGGCAGCATCTGTAGAGGGAAATGGACAGTCAACATCTCAGGTCAAGACCTGTCCATTGGACTTCATCTGGACTTGCATCCTTTTTGCATTTTCTTGGGGTGATGTTTCCTCAGAGGAATGCCACCAGAGCCAGGAAGATTTTCGATGGTCATAGACATGACTTCAGGATGGTATGTTGCCTCTTAATTCTCTTCCCATTCAATACAGAAGTGGACCACAGCCAGAGGTAGTGATCCATATCAGTACCAGTTAGGTTGAAAGAGAGATGAGGTCATGTGGGCCAAATTTAGGGAGCTTGGAAAGAGAGAAAAAAAGGGCCTCAAAGGTGGTAACATCTAATTTACTGCCAGTATGTCAGTGAGAACAGAATCAGGAAGACAAAGCAGACAAGTGTGTGGCTAGGTTGATGGGGAAGGAGAGAGGCTTTTCATTCCTGAGGAACTGAGACCATTTCTAGAGGGATGGAACCTCTACAAGCCAGATGTACTTCAGCAAGAACAAGACCAATGTCCTCGTGGGAACGTTTGCAAATGTTGCTGGGAAGTGTTTAAGCAAACTTGGCAGGTGAATGTGGTCCTAACAGTAGAACCAAAAAAGGAAAACTAAATGGAAGACGGAAGGTAGAAGGTCAGGTGAGGGGTGTTCAGGAAAGGGAATAACTGTAATGCAGGGCAATGATAACCAGAGTGTATCAAGAAGGAGCAGAGTGTACAGGCATAATGGTGCACCAGCAGAGTCAGGAAAAATGATAAGATAACATCAAAAGCAAAAAGTTTGTACCTCACTTAGGTCAGTGAAAATGGAAGTGATATCACTGAATTTGTATGTGAATGCATGGAGAGTTGTAAATAAGATAAGTGAACTACAGACACTGAGAACTGGGTGGGAATATAATGTGATGACTTAACAGACACTTGGTTCAAAATGCACAGGACTAGGAATTAAATATTCCCAGATACAAAGTGTTCAAGAATGATAGGGAAGGAAAGAGAGGAGGAGGTGTAGCAGTGAATAAAATTAAAAAAGACACTGCAGATGCTGGAAATCTGAAATAAAAACAGAAAATTCTGGGTGAAAAAACTCAACAGTCTGCCAGGATCTGTGGGGAAAAGAGTCAATGTTTCATGTCTGTGAGCTTTCCTTAGAACTGAAAAGGGAGAAATACAAGTTAATTTTCAATAGGAGAGAAGGTGGGAGTGGGGGGATGTGTGGAACAAAATGACTGTCTGTGATAGGACAAATGGTAGCGGTGTTCCTTAAACAGAATTTTACTTTGCTGGACGGGGGATGGTGCAAAGAGGTTAAAGACAATCTGAGCTAAGAAACAGTAAAGGTAACATTCCACTGCTGGGTGTATTCCACAGGTCACCAACAAGTGGGAGGGCTATATCCCATTACATGTTAAAAGTGAGTAGTGGAGTAAATATGCAGGATGATTACAGAAAAGTGCAAAAACTAATAAGTAGTTATAATAGGTGATTCTAATTGTCCTAGTGTACAGTGGGATAGTAATAGTGTTAGAGAAGGTGAACATTTTTTATGATAAATAATTTTCTCTTGAAATGTTATTCAACTTTTCTTTTAGAACCATAGAACAGTACAGCACAATACAGGCCCTTTGGCCCACCATGTTGTGCCGACCTTTAAGCCACGCCTAAGACTATCTAACCCCTTCCTCCCACTTATGCCTGAAGAAAGTTTGCCAAAGTGATAGGAAAGGGAGGAACAGACCCTAAAGGACAATGCATTTAGCCTTGGATGGTTTGGAGCTATTATTTGATAGGATGAACAGAAAGAATATTACAATTGCAATGGTTTTAAATGACAGAGGATTTCTATAATTTACTGAAATTGTGTTAATAAAATAGGGGGGGGAAGATATATGGCTGTAACATAAAGAAAGTAGATTGATTGTGACTTCAAGTTGAGTCATTAGTAGTTTTTGTTACTTTGATTTTATTTATACAAATATCATCAGTCCAAAAATGCAGCAGTGGATATATCTAAATTGGCGGGAAACACATTGAACATGCACTTTTCATAAATGGAGAAGTTCAATAAGTTTTGGGTTATTGAATATTCCTACAACAACATATTACCTTAAGGTTTATAAAATGACCCTTTCACAGGCTTGAGATTCAGAACGTTACCTCACACTTAATGGCAGTGATTTCTTTCTTTAATAGACAGACATTTTAGCCAATTAATCTTATCTGTTTGACAGCCAGCTCCACTCATTTAGGGTCAAGAATTGTATCACTCATAGTTGAAGCCTTTCAAGGACAATGTCAGCAGTGATTTAAGAGAATTGTGCTCGGCTCAAGTCTCTCTCTAAACTGTATTTATCTAATCGAACCATTCATAAATATTCATTATTTTGAAATACGGATCTTAAATGAAGGAAATGTGGTTGCATGTTAATGTGATTGAACGATGTAGTGGAGTGTTGTAAATCTATTTAAAGTATCACCATTCTAAAACAACACAGATTATTGTTTTAAATGTATCCTTTGGGTATGTCTGTCATGGTACTGCTTATGGCAAGTTGGGGAATATGTCGTCTGATAAGGATCTAAGTTGATATAGTCGATGATATTTGATACATGGAGCCATGAAATCTTTCAGCCAAGAAAGAAATCATTTAGCCCATCAGGTCTCTGCCAAGTATTTTCTAGATTAATTCAAAATTAATCACATTGCCTTGAGCTCATCCTATCCATCTTTCTATCTTTCTTTGTTTAAATTACATGCATCCATTCTTCTCTGAAACGGTGGAGTACCACGTGTGTGTCATTTTCTGGCAGGTCCATTCAATGCCCTGGATATCGCTCTGTAAATACATTTATTCCAACTTAGCACAGTGATCATTTTAACTTCATGTTTCCTGATCAATGTTCTCTAACTAGATCAAATGGTCTTTCCATATCCAGTCTACTAACGTTTTCAGGGCATTGACTCACAGGATCACATCAGGCAATGAGTTGGAGGGAGACAGATTACTTGACTCAGTGCAATCTTAAAAAACAGCAAAGTAAAAAGTAAGAAAACTAGTTCTATTTAAAGGGGGAAGAAAACAGAAATTACAATAACATCTCCCAAAAAATTGCTTAATAACAAATGAAAAATGCAGTGGATGGAGGATGGTTACAAACAAATTATGTGCACATAATCAGTCTCAGCCACTTATAGCCCTGACAGTCATGTTGTCACCAAGCTTGTTTGATGAAGAAATTACCTAATTTTTGATCATTACTCTCGGTATAGCACGGTAACTCTCTGCAAACTAACATTTTTAATAAGTTTTAAAAAGTCAATTGCATCCCAGAAGTATTTTTACTGGAGGTCTTTATTTAATTTTACTGTATTGAACATTAACAAATTGCACAATAAAGCTCTTCTAGCCTATTTTTGGATGCAAAGAACAACTCGTAACTCTTTTTTTCATATAGTTCTAAAAGAAAACAGAACATTTTGTGAAGTTGATCTTATATTTACCTGTGTGAAAAAGTAGTACCTACCTAATACCTACCAAGGTAGAAAGAGCGCAGCATTTTCAGAGATACACATAGTATGTAGATATAATTCTGTTCTATCATTTCAATACGAACCTTTTCAATGTTACTTTTAATGTACAGACCTTTATTCCTTGCAGTCCCACTTTCATTTGTGCTTATTTTTCAAAATTCTTGTTTTTTATAACCACTCCAAGGACTACATTGATTTCATAATATGTTTTGTGCTGTTACTTTTAAATCCAACTCTGATATTACTCACAGTCCACTTTTGGGGGGATTACCATTTCCCATTCTCGGACAGGTGCCTCTCCTGTCTTCTTCTGCTTGCAGCAGGCTAGTAATTAAAGCAAGGGCCTGTATTGTGCTGTACTGTTCTATGTAACCAAAACTTTTCCAGTAGTCTTCCAGAACAGCAGTAACTGACATTGCTGGGGCCATGAAATAAGAACAGAAAATGCTGGAAATGTAAACTGTTTCTCTTTCCACAGATTCTGCCTGACTTACTGAGCGTGTCCAGCATTCAGTGTTTTTATTTCAAATTTCTAGCATTTGCAGTTTTCTTGTTAATTTTCATTTGTTGGGGCCATTGTTGTTCAGGGTAGTGGGAGTAGAGGAAAGGGTTAGGATTGCAGACCCTCTGGTAGAAGCTGACTTGTGTATGTATGTATACAGTATGTGAATTTATTGTGCTATCCCCATACACAGGTGAGAGAACTCCTACACGTGTAAGTTATCACTTGACGATTGGCAAGGCAAACTAGAATCAATTTAAAGACCACCCGAGGTTTCAGGGAACTTGTCTGCTTCCAAAAAATGTCACCAGTTTCAGACGGTCACCACGGGTTCTTACAGCCATCACTCAACAGAAACCTTCACAACGTCTTTAGTGTAAATAAAAACATTAGGAAGCATTTCACAAAAAATTCCCAAACCACTGAAAGAAATGTTTGGTGGTCAAAAGCTTGGTTAAAGAGGTGGGTTTTGAAGTTTGAGCAGGAGATGGAAATACAGTGACTTACATGGAAATTCCAATGTTAGATTGAGGCACCTGCTGGCATAAATAGGGAGGAATGCATAGACTAGAGACCCCTGGAGAAGTTGAGAGGACTAAAGATGTTGCAGAGATGAGGATAGGAAAGGTTGCAATAGGATTATTTTAAGCTTGAGCTGTGGCGGACAAGAGGAAAAGCAATACAGACCAATAAACACAGGGGTGGTGTCTGATTGAAATGGTGCATGACAACACACAGGAAGCAAACTTTTGGATGATCAGAAGTAAATAGGGTGGAGAATGAGAGGCAACTCAGTCAGCAGAGCACTGAAGTTGTTGCTTTTATGAGGGAGAAAGGAATTAAGGATGAAGATGAGGAGATAGGTATATTATAGAGATGAGATGGACAGCCTTTAGGTTGTTTGATTGTAAACTCAATTGTGAATTCTGTATGGAGTTTCTGACAGGCTAGGTCAACCTGAGACAATAGCTGAAGCAGTGGGAGACATGACCAGCAAGAGAACAAAGTTTATGCTCAGGGCTAGATACCATCACTTTATTCAAGAGTGTATAACAGCAGGAAGCTGTAGTTCATCCAGTACTGGACGTCAAACAAACTTTCTTTCAGCACAGAAGCAGTAGGGTGGTTGAGGGATCTGTTGGATTGATGGAGTTGGATATTATCAGCTTGATTGTGAAAAATGACCTCAGATTGGCTGTCATTATTACTAAAGTACCGCTTCCTTGCATTGATTCATTTCACCTGAGGGCTGCTGATAAGCCCAGCACTACTTTCCATCCCTAATGGCTCTTGAAAACGTGATGGGGAACCAATGCAGTTCTTCTGATGAGAGTCCTCCCACAATGCTGTTATATAAAGGCATGCAAGACTTCTATCCAGTGATTGTAAAGGGACAAAAGTATCTTGTTTCCAAGGTGATGCATGACTTGGTGGTGATGTCTGTTAACCTTGTCCTTCTGGATAACTGGTCCAGGAAGAAGTGTTAAGGAAGCTTTGGCAAATGACTGCACTGCATCTTGTAGGCACAGTGGGTCTCTGGTACCTGAGGTGAATGTTTAATATGGTGATTGGGCCACCAGTCAAACAGGCTGTTTTGTGTTGAATAGTGTTGAACTTATTGAATGTTGTTGGATCAGCACTGAACCAGGCAAGTGATAGCAACCAATCACATAAATAATATTTCTTAAATGTCAAAGGGAGGTGGTTGCAGTCTTCTGTTGGAAATGGCCACTCCCTGTTATTTGTACAAATGTCACATGGTAATTTTTAGCCCAAGCATGAACATTGTCCAAATCTTCTTGCATGCAAGCAAGGACTTATCTGAGGAGTTCTGAATGGAAAGAAATCTTGCACAATCCTCAGCAAAAACCCTGACCTACTGATGGAGGGATAATCATCGATGAAGCAGCTGAAGATGGTTGCATATAGCACATTGCCCTGAAAAACTTTTATGTCCTGTGGCCAGGATAATTGGCCTCTGCAACCATCCTCCTTAGTATCAGGTGTAGCTTCCATTGGTTTTCCACCCGATTTCCCCTTGACTTAAATGTTATGTGGTCAAATATATTTATTATACAGTTGTCAAATTCCCAATTTTTCCCTATGTCAATGAATGGATAATGTAGTGGGTAGTGTCCATTATATTTTCTCTATCAATATCCTCTTCATTCACTCCAATGATTGTAAGGTACCACTGAGGATGATTTTGTCAATCCTGACAACCTGACCACTGTTCTTCAGTGGATATTGATTGAGAAGTTAAATGCAACCTTTAAGATTATACATATAATAAAATATAAAATAATTTATTTGAAGAGAATATTGTTCCATTGAGTACTTTAATGGTTGTACAGTAGAGTTGTCACAAACGATTGGGAAGCTTTACAAGAAGTGAACCGCAACCATGATTCAATTTTAGATACAAAAGGAGGCAATAGCGTTGGCAAAAGACACACACTTCAGCACCAGTAAACCTTACCATTAGAAAATGAGTTGAAGAAGTTCTGTTTACTCAACTGTGATAAATCTTAGCAACAACGTACTCTGAAAATGTGGGATTATTGGTAGCCTTTATTAGATTTCCTATTTTTTTTCCCCAGTGACTGCATTCTATAGAAGTCATTTAGTGCATGTTCTGAAGGGGTGTTTCTGCTTACAAAACTTCAGATGAATGGTGCCATATCAATAAACTAACTCACAGTCTAATTAATTTCTAGCTGGTATGTAACCTTAGAAGGCCCTGTGGAGTAGCCCGAACCTTGGTTCTGTTGTGCATCGTTTGAAATCTGTTTGCTCAAAGCTGACACTTACATCATTGCAAAACAAGGTTAAAAATCTCAGGCTGACAAACATTTGGCTTTACAGCTAGGCTGTTAGTTGTAAATCTATATTAGGGATCAAACCTAGAACTGTAAATTTGTGTTCAGTCCATATCGCCCTACTTTTAGGAGGTGCTTATGTGAGGCAGTTCCATGTCAAGCAGAGGACACTTCACTGAGTTCAAAACCCATGGAAATGGAGTGGAAAATGTCATCCTCAAACCCGAGGGATGGCCTAATATTAGACAAGTATTTTGGGGCATTCACTGGGACTCCATCGATTATTCAGATAAAAATAGGTATTGAGTCAAAGGGTCATACTAAGTCCAATCCTATCATTTATGCACTGTCAATCTCCTTCCAATCTTTAGAACGTACACTTAGGTAACTTTGTTGACTTTTCTTTATTTCACAATATGTTTATTTGCAATGAATTATAAGTGCATTATAAGAAATTTCATATGCTTTGAAATGTATTCTTCATTTTAAAGTTTTTAATTTTAAAATAAAGCATATTTTTGTTTTTCAATTATTTCCAGCACAACCTGAAGGGTCATGATGGCAAAATAAGCAAATGTAAAAAGTTAGGGCCGCTGTAGTGGCAACACAGACAATAACTGTGCATGTGAGTTGAGGTCAACGTGTGGCAATGCATATACACAATAGCAGATCAACTGAAAATGATAAAATTCTTGGCACAATGCATAAAAGTATTACACCATCAAATAAATTATTTGCTTGACACTTGTAGTCAGCAGTGAAGCAACGGCACTCAAAAAAAGCCACCACAAGTAGCTTGTGACCTCTGTGGCATGGACTTGCTCTTTTTCCTCATCAGTAACTGTCAGGCATTAATTCAAGAGGTTCTCTGACATTCACCAACTGCGCTGTCACCAACCTGGCTAAGCAGCCAATCGCATTCACCTTGATTTTCTGGGGAAATGGCCAAATTTTCCAGTGTAACTGCTTACCATCCTTTGAGTCTTCCACATTTGCTGATGGATGTGGAAGACTCGAAGTTGCAAACAGATCACTGCCAATTCTCCAGCTGTGCTCCAATGCCCCACCACTAATGTCGGGGCATCTAATAAATATCATGCATCAGGCTGGAAGTGGGAGTGCTTCGTCACGAATATCAGTGAGGGACCGTGGTGTTTAGATGGTTTAAATTTTGGTGTTTTAATGTGATTGGTTTCTTTTTACATTTTTAATTTTTTTTTGCTGCCTTCTGCATGTGCTTGCTGTTTAGACAGTTCTCAATATGTCAAAAGTGCAGTTTGCATAGCTGTCAACGTTCTTTTATCTTTTTCCGAATTTGCCTTCTGACCTCTCCCCTCCCAATATGATTGCATTATGTTGTGAAAAGGTCCTTTTCATGGCTGGAGCCTCACCACAAGGGATCCAGCTGACTGCACCACAACCGGTGGTCCAAGTTCCACCCAAGCTCCATTGTGAAGTTAGAAGTGAGCACAGATTAGCCATGATCTGAGTGAATAGAAAAGAGAGGTTGCAAAGCCCCTGTGTTCCAATGTACCCTTCCAAGATTGGACCAAGAAGGGTCAAGAGACATCAGCATGAATTACAAAACAACAAAGGTTTAGATTGGGTTTCAGGCTTTACTGGAGCCAGATCTTGTTGTCCTTTACTGGCATTGTACCAGGGAATCACCCTCAGAGGTTGAGCCAGGCCAGACATGGATTGGAGGCCTCAGTGATTTCCATGAAGGTTTGGGATTATGGATTTGAATGAAAAGGGGAGGGTAAGGGGTTTTTTTATATAGTTTTACATTCTTCATTATTTGTGTTTTTGAAATATTTCATTTAACTTTTTTTTTAACTTGCATTTTAGTGCTTAAATGCCAGAGGAATTTTAATTGTTAAAATCCTTACAGTTTTCACAAATGGGAAAGTTCTGCCCCCAGTTTTACTTTTGCTGAAACCCAACATGGGCAGTCAGGAGTCAGGACCTCTACATTTCACCACTGAGTCCTGGTTGGTGCTCAGAAATTGCTGCTGGACATGGGTGAGGACCAGTGAGATCCAGTGTAGGTGCATGGGGAATGTGGGGGTCATTCTGGGCAGCTGGCTGTGTCCAGAAAATCCAACCTGTTTCTTGTTTTTACTGAGGAGTGGTATTGATCTCTAAATTGATTCTAAGTGGGTGCAATGGGAAAGGATTTATTGCAAGCATTCGGAAAGGAAATGGATGTGTTCCTGCATATGGAAAATAACTTGACTTACAGAATGTGGATGGTTTGGTAAAGATATCAGTCACTGTGGGTTCCCAGAGCTTCCTTTATTGCATTTAATGGAACAGATTTTTTTCTCCTAAATTCAATGTCTTTTTCCCCATGAGCATCTGTGAGTAAAATCATAGTGTGATAAGAAATTAATGATGCATGTAGAATGCACAATGTCAGAATACCACTGGTTTGCTTGACTATCTGTTTGTATTCTGTCCTCCTTTCCATTAGTTTGTAAGCAAAGCCTCTTGAATAAAATGCTATGTTAATTTGGATTCAGATGTTGCATGGGGAGGTTTTACCTGAACTTACTTCATAGAAAGATCAGTTCAGAGATCAGGAATAGAAAGTTTTAACTGTAGGAGCAAAACGTGAATACAAGAATCTGTGGATAATTAAATCTGTGTTTTCATGAGTGCCTGAAATTGAATTTCACCTTTTTGGTATCCTAAAATATTGTTGTGTTTTGCGCTAATACCCACACAAAAAAAGTGAATTAAGACAAAAAAGTTGCTTGAAATATGTTTGGGAAGTTCATACCCAGAAACGTGCACAAAATCTAGACCTTTGTGGTTCCAAATGTGACCAGTTTAGTGCTGATTCAGACACTTTGATGTTCATTTGGCTGAGAAGGTTGTCAGCTCCGAAAGGCATATAAAAATAGAGAATGCTGAAAACACTGAGCGGGTCAGGCAGTATCTGTGGAAAGAGAAACAGAGTCAATGTTTCAGGTTGAAGACTTAGAACTCTGGCTCCACTCCCTTCACTCACTCTAGTTTATCTCCTTCTGAATTCCACTCTTCTCCGCTATTCTAATCTACCCCCTTGTGAGTCTGTGCTGACCATCAACAATCCATATGCACTCAGCCCACATCAATCCCATTTCTCATTCTCATTAACTCCGCCCAGATTTGACCACTTGCTACATGCCACAGCCAATTAATCAACCAACCTGCACGTTGTTAGGATATGGGAGAAAACCAGAGCACCCAGAGGAAGACAATGTGGTTACATACAGAACATAAAAACTCCACAAAAACAGTGCCCAAGGTCAGGATTGAACCTTGGTCTCTGCCACTGTGAAGCTGTGTCTTTACTGGCTGTGCCATGTGCTGCCCAGAAATGAAGAAGCCCAGATTCATTACTGACAGCCCTTGTGGGCGTAAAATGCAGTCCATGGAGATTCCCTTCCCCACCACCATCACAAGTAAAAGGAAGAGAGTGCATTGATGCTTCCTTTTTTGACTTCAGTTCACCTCACAGGGCTTCATTGCCAAGGAAGTACTTTTGAAATTGAATGAGTTTTGTTAGATAGGCAAAAAGAATGATTTGGACTCAACAAGGTTCCAACAACCACATTATGGCGATGCAAGCTGAAAGAGAAACGTGATCCAGGATACTCGGAAGTGCCAGTTCTCCATATCAAGCTGTACCACAGGATCTCTGATGCTCACTTGAGCAGACAGACAGGGCCTCTGTTTAATGTCCCATCTGAAAGACAGCACCTTTGACAGCACAACATACAATTTCTTCAGCTTTGCACTGAAATATCACCTTAGATTAAGTGCTCAACTCTCTGGAGCAGGGCTTGACCTCATAGACATATGAGCAGTGAGCCAGATTGACATTTCTATCGCACATTCAAAAAAGTGAACCCTGGCTGTCGAAAATACAAATTCATCGGACAAAATAAATGTAACTGACCAAAGTGAAAGGCTTCCACTTTGTAACGAGTAAACAACAATCAATAATTTTTTAAAAAAAGGCAAGTTAAAAACAGAAAGTTATAGGCTATGTCAGGCAGTAGATGTGTGAGAATTAATCAAAGATATTGGTGAGAATTTTATCGTCAGTGGGACAGCAACAGATTCCAACATTGACCTCAAAGAAAATTACCGCTATGATTGACCAGTCTATGTGGAATATGTTTCCGCTTCCCCCAGAAGTTAAAAGGGATGACTGGCATTCAGAAACAGCCAGTAATGAGTGGTGACAATCTTTCAGAGACAACAAACCAGAAAGTAAACAAGCACCAATATTTAACTAAAGCAAAACAAACCTTGCTGATGATAGAAATCTGAAGTCAAAATAGAAAATGCTGGATATATTCAGTGAGCCAGGGAACATTTGTGGAGAGAGAAACAGAGTTAGTATTTCAAGTCAATGATTTTCATGAAAATTCTCATCTAGCTGTTGAAATATTTTACGAGCAAAACGAAGATTGCAAAATGCAGGTTGGGATTAGATTAGAAATATTACTTACAAGCTTTCAAGTGTGTATTTTTGATTTAAAAAATGGATTGAATTCTGAAATATCTGAGGAATGACGATTCATAAACAACATTTGGGATGTTAGAAAATTGAAATTCTTGACAGTTCATCATCTGCTATTTGCACCAGGGAAGGCTGCAACACTGCTCCTTGTGGTCAAGCAGGGAATTACTAGCAGCAGTTTCTGGATTTTCATGTTCAGCTGTGCATTCTCCAAAAGTTATTGTCAAATCTCCTCCATCGTAATGAGCACTAATAGCTTTTTCTAATATTTACATCATAAGCTCTGGGCCAATGTTTTGGAAATTCATGAAAGGTCACTGGCCTGACACATGAACTTTTATTTTCCGCAGAGGCCACCAAGCCTGCTGAATGCATCTATCATGTTCTATTTTTATTTAAGATTTCCAGTTGAGAAATTGCTTGTTTCTCATGCTTCATACTCTATTGAGAAACAAATCTGATTTCAGATAGTTTGGTCTTCAATTTATCTTCTCTACTTTTGAAGGTACCTGTACAAATGACTTCTGATTTCTTAAACTTCGATTTACTTCTAATTATCGTAACTATTTACTCATTTTCCCCACTCTGCCTAAAAATCTTAAAGCTATTTCAGTCCATGGATTCCAGACCTTTTTTTAATTCTACTTTAGTTTAATGCTCTTACCACAAGAAAGACCATCAATTTATAAATAATAATTAATCAGTAGCCAGATTATAAATGGGAATTGTTTATATTTGTAATCACACCATCTGAAGTATGAATTATATTTTAATCCTAAACAGATGATTTTTGTACACATTCTGTTCCGTCACCTGGCAGATATTCTTCTGTGGTCTGGAAAAAAAAATCAACAAAACTGCCGTTTTGATGTGTATCATGCCTGGATTTTGTAGTGGTAATGATAACAAACTGTTGCCATTCACTGTTAGTATACAATGAAACTGACAGCAGCTTTTGGATTTCTGTGCATCTGTAGTTTGATGCAGAAATTCCACAATTAAATTCACTGATTCAATGCATTTCCACAGACCGAGTGGTTGCATCATTCTAAAGAAATCACTATATCTTTCTTGAATTTAAACCTCAAAATACAGGAATAATCTTGTCACATGAAGTATCAGTGAGTTTTTGATGTGCTTAATAATCTATCTAGCCATAAAAATTGGTTACCTAGATGTGCAGAATTTCATTCATGTGATTATTTCAAGGAATTCTAAAATAAAAATATTTTAAAATGACAGTGCTATTTCATACCTCAATCATATTTGTAAATTCCAATCCTTACTAAAGACTTTATAGGATTAGAAAATTAATCTGTAATGCTGTATGTGAGAATAAGAACATAAGAAATAGAAACAGAAGTGGGCCATTTGGTCCTTCAAGCCTGCTCCACCATTAAATAAGATCACAGGTGATCATTTACCTCGGTGTCACTTTCCTGCACTAACTCCATATCCCTTGATTCCCTTAATATATAAAAATCTATCAATCTCCATCTTGAATACAATCAGTGACTGAGCCTTCACATCCTCTTGGGTAGACAATTCCAAAGATTCACTACCCACTGCATGAAGAAATCTCCTCTCATCTGTTCTGAATGACTCACTCCTTATTTTGAGACTGTGACCACTGGTCTTAGATACAGTAGGCAAGTGAAACATCATCATCTTATCAGCCTATCAACTCAGTGTTGTAGAGAGATACAGAATGAAAACAGGCCCTTTGGCCCACCGAGTCTGTGCCGACCATCGAGCTCCACTTTTACACTAATCCTACCCTAATCTACCTTTTCCTTCCCAAATTCCATCAACTCTCCCCACAGATTCTACTACTTACCCACACCCAAGGGGCTCTATAAAGTGGCCAATTAACCTAACATCAAGCACATTTTTGGCATGTGGGAGGAAACAGGAGCACCTGGAGGAAACCCACGTGATCACAGGGAGAATGTGCAAACTCCACACAGACAGCACCAGAGGTCAGGAGGCCTGAGGAAGCAGCTCTAGTTGATGCACCGTTATGTCACCCTCTGTGTCACCATGCTACCCTACAAGAACTTTAAGTTTCATTGAAATCACCCATCATTTCTTCAAGAGAGCTTAGAATCAGTCGGCGTAATCTCTCCTTCTACAATGAATGCATCATCCGAGGAATCATTGTTGAACCTTTGTTGCAGTACCTGTATCACTAGTATATTCTTCCTTAGTTAGGAGTCAGACCCATACACAGTATTCCAACTGCTGTCTTACCAGGGCTCTATAGTATTGGGCAACTTTACTCTTGTTCTCAAATCTTCTTACAATAAAACCTAACATATGGAAAATCAAAAATAAAACTGCAGGTTTTAGAAATATGAAATTGGGGAAAAAAAAACCTTGTCACTCATCTGACAAAGAGTCTTCAACCTGAAATGTTAATTCTATTTTACTTTCCACAGATTCTGGAAATGGTCAGCAGGTCAAACAACAGAAGGCCAACATATTGTTTGCCTTCATAATTGCTTGCTGTACCAACATGTTAATACAGTTCACCAAAAATTAAAGGACACTCAGGCCCCTCTGAACATCAATACTTTTCAATCTCTCATCATTTAAAAAAAATATAGGTTCTATTTTTTCCTGCCAATGTAGATGACTACACATTATTTCATTTTATTTTTCATCTGCTGTGCCCTTGCCCCTTAACATGTCTATATTCCCCATAAGCCTCTCTGCGTCCTCCTTGCATCCCACACTGCCACGTACCTATGCATTGTGAGCAAACCTGGATATATTACACTTAGTCCTCTTCTCCAAATCATTGATATAAATTGTGAATATCTTGGACCCCAATTCTGATCCCTGTGATTTACCATTAGTTACAGCCTTCCAATGGGAAATGACCCATTTATTCCTAATCTCTGTTTTCAAATCTGGTAAGCAATTCTCTATCTATTACCTCCTGTATGATCCACACTAATTTTGTGTAGCATATTCTTATGTGGTACATTATTGAAAGCTTTCTGAAGGTTCATATACACTGCATCAGCTAGTACCCCTTTAGATGTTCTCCGGTCACAAGCTCAAAGAAAACACTAACAGATCTGTGAAACATTTGGATGATGGAATAAATGGTTTCGTGGCTAAATTTGCGGATGACACCAAGATAGGGGGAGGAGTAGGGAGTATTGAAGAGATAGGAAGGTTGCAGAGGGACCTAGACAGTTTAGGAGAATGGGCAAGGAAATGGCAGATGAGATTCAATGTAGGGAAATGTGCAGTTGTACACTTTGGAAGCAGAAATAAGCGGGCAGATTATTATCTAGGAGGAGAGAAAATCCAAAGCACGGAAGTACAAAGGGACTTGGGGGTACTCGTGCAGGATACCTTAAAGGTTAACCACCAGGTCGGATCGGTGGTAAAGAAAGCGAATGCTATGTTGGCATTCATTTCAAGAGGTATAGTGTATAAAAGTAAGGAAGTGTTGATGAGGCTCTACGGGGCACTAGTGAGGCCTCATTTGGAATATTGTGTGCCGTTTTGGGCCCCACATTTTAGGAAGGATGTGTTGACGTTGGAGAGGGTTCAGAGGAGATTTACGAGGATGATTCCAGGAATGAAAGGGCTTACGTATGATGAGCGTTTACAGAAGAATGGAGTACAGAAGAATGAGAGGGGACCTCATAGTGACATTTAAAATATTGATAGGAAAGGACAGAGTAAATGTGGCTAGGCTGTTTCCCTTGGTGGGTGAGTCCAGGACCAGAGGGCACAATCTTAGAATTAGAGGGTACAGTTTCAAAACAGAGATGAGGAAAAATTTCTTTAGCCAGAGGGTGGTGAATTTGTGGAACTCCTTGCCACGTACAGCAGTGGAGGCCAGATCAGTGGGGGCGTTCAAGGAGGAGACAGATAGATATCTAAATAGTCAGGATATCAAGGGATATGGGGATAAGGCCGGTAATTGGGATTAGAATAGTTTTTTTTTACTTCTTCTTCCCCCATTCCCCATTTTTCATTTCTATTTCCCTTTCCTTGGAGCAGACTCGATGGGCCGAATGGCCTGCTTCTGCTCCCTTGTCTTGTGATCTTGTGAAACATGATTTTCCTTTCATAAATCCATGTTGACTATCTAATCCTATTATTGTTTTCTTAGATCTTTGTTAGTATTTGCTTAATAATAGATTCAAACATTTTCCCTCCTGTTAATGTTAGGCTAACTGATCTGGAGTTCCCCATTATGTCTTTCCCTTTATAGAATCTTTTAACATTCAGACAAGTTAATAATATCATAGTTGCTGGACACCAGAGATCCTATTGAACTGACACCTGTCGATGTTCAAAAAGGGGGTAGTGCTCAATACAATTGCTGGATCCTTTGTGGGGAGTTCTCTTTCAGATCAGTGGCAAGTGTGGTTGCTTTGCCGTTGGCCATGAATAGTGAGCCAAAGAGAAAAGTGAGTCAAAGCTGCCCTGACCCCCTTTGAATGCAATCTTTAGTTCAATGCACATTTTGAATCAGATTCTGTTCATTTAGTCAAGAATGAAAAAAGAAAATGTTCAGAATTCAGCTAGGTATGTGGGCTGAGTATTGGCAAATGGCTTTCAGTCCAGATAAATGTGAGTTATTGCACTTTGGGAGATCAAACCAGGGTAGGACTTGTACAGTGAATGGGAGGGCCCTGGAGAGTATTATGGAAGAGAGGGACCTAGGAGTGCAAGTGCATAGTTCACTGAAAGTGGCATCACAGGTAGACAGGGTGGCAAAGAAGGCATTTGTCATGCTGGCTTCAATCAGGGCATTGGGTATAGGAGTTGGGAAATTATGTTGCAGATATATAAAGAAGTTGGTGAGGACACATCTGGAGTATTGTGTGCAGATCTGGTCACCCTGTGAAAGGAAGGATGTTATTAAACTAGAAAGAGTGCAGAACAGATTTACCAAGATGTTGCCTGGACTTGGGGGCCTGAGTTACAAGGACAACTTGCGTAGACTCGGACTTTATTCCTGGGACGCAAGAGATCAAGGGGTGACCTGGAGGTATATAGGGTGATCATGAGGGGCATAGCCATGGTGAAAGCATTATAGTCTTTTTTCCCCAGAGAGGGGCTGCTAAAAACAAGAGGGCATAGGTTTAGATCGGAGGCGAGAGTTTAAAAAGGGAAATCGGGCATCTTTTTCACGCAAAGGGTGGTATGTATTCGGAATGAGCTGCCAGATATAGTGATTGAGGCAGGCACGTTAGCAACATTTAAAAGCCATCTAGATAAGTACATAGATAGGAGAAGTTTGGAGGGCTATGGGAAGTGGGACGAGCTCACTGGGCAACTCAGATGGGCCGAAGGGCCCGTTTCCATGCTTTACGACTCTATGACTCTAATTGGTGCTGCTCTGCACAAAGTTTCTCTCCATCCAAACTCAAAGGTTTTACTGATTCTGAAGTTTGAGTAAAATGAAAATTAAGAATTTTTGCTCATGTGGAATTGTGTGGTGAGAAAAAACACTTTCAGAATGGAAACAGCCTGTTAGACAAAACTGCGGAAATGTTTCTACCTATAAGAGGACACTTTGTAGCAGATTCATTTTTATATTAAAAGATAAATTCAGTTAATTAATTCAACTGAATAGCTGAGTAACAGTTTAAAAAAAGGTGTTTTTCTGACTTCGACACAAACCTACTATTCACTTCTGGAGATGATCAGATATCCTGTGCCACCTTGAAGATGGAGGTAACTGGGTGGGAAACAAAAGGTGGAAAGAACTGAAGAACAGCAGCAAGATATTTATTCTGCAAGTGGCCCCAATTAATTTAAGGAACTTGTGATAATTACAGTAAGATAATAATCAGCAAGATAGCATTATAGACCACCATAGAGAAACAGGCAGAACTTGAAGTTCTTACGCAATTAAGTCTTGTTGGAAGAAAAAGACCAATAATTGCCACAGGTGATTTCAATTATCCAGAAATAGATTCGGAACAGAACAAGGTATCACCAAGGGAGACTCAGAGGAAGGAGGGAATGAGATGAACAAATTAAATGGATTATAGCATGACAGCTTTTTAAACACTGAAAGAAGCAGCAAAGCAGTTGATATTATGGATTAGCATTTAATAATATCAGTTAAAAGTCTGCAGTAACTTGACTGGAGCAAGTGAATAAAATATTTATTTCCTATTTTTGTCAAAAGTACAAATGATAGGAACGTATTTTTTTCTGCCGTAAAGCCTCAGTTAAGTAAGATTGATTGAATGTTTAAATTATAAAAATGGTCTGCAACAAATAAAAGAGTTGCAACAATATGAAGGCTACACAAGTTCTTTATTAGTTCTAAGAATGTACAGAATTAAGAAATGACCCTGCCTTTACTTTGTTATTGCCATTATTCAATTTGAACCTCCTAAAATATGATTAATTTAGCAATGTGGAAAAACCACATTCATCAGGATATTGTTAAGTACCAGGGTATAATTTGAGCTAAGAACAGATTCTGACATTCATTTAAATCTGTGCAGTAAAGTCAAGGTTATTCTGTGAAAAGATCTCCAAATACAATGCTGGTGATTGCAACCTAATCACTTTTATGCAATCCACTTATTCTCAGCTTTTGATTAGCTGGGGCCATATTGTGTGGTTGAACGAGCTTGGCATCTAAAGTTTTGGTATGATCTGCAATATTTGTCCACAAGGCATATATCAAAGTCACTGATCTTGAACAGAAGTGGTCCTGGAAATAAACATGAGGAACACCAATCCCCATTCAATGCACACCTCTCCATTGAATTTTATCTGCCAACTGTCTCTACAGTTCTGAAGGATATACAAATCTTCCTGGAGGTAATCCTGTTCAGCTTCGCAATCTACCATTCCATTAGCCATGTTACATTTTCAAGTTGAGTCACCATGATCATGGTCTCAGGTCCAGATCATTTTATGAAGATGTTCAATACAAAAGGTCCCTGGAGTATGCTCCATTCAGAAAATTTCCCAAGCTGATGACACCAATTATGGATCCCTTGTAAAGCTTCTACATTGATACCCGCTTCCTTTAGTTTCAGTATCAACCTTTCCAAACAAACAGATCTCACTGAAATCCAGTTGTACCACAGTCAGTTCTGTCCTTATCAAACATTGTCATAATTGTTTGAAGTGGAGTTAGGAAGTGGAAAATACAGCAATTCTGATAGAATTAGATTTATTGCAAAACTAAATCAAGCAACCATCTCTGACGTGTTCAGCTCAAGAACAAGTGATCTGTCTGTGCTGCTTAATGAATTCTTGGAACACAACTTCTGTGCTAAATATATAAATGATTTGCTTTCTGTAATAATTATCACATAACTCCACAAAATCCTTGCTGGTCTTGCCTGACCTGGGGAAAGGACTAACATGGGGACTATATGAATTTTTTCAAATTAAGCTGGTCCTTCAGAAATTCATGCTCACTGGCTCTAATTACTGTGGCATCTGAAGGTTCTTGTCTATTGCTGTTCACTAAGGCAAATTACAAGGACAGAGCTTCCCAGTGAAGATGAATAACACTCAATTAAAAGTTGCGGCTGATTCAACAAAATATAATGGTACACATAGTTCATAAAGGTATATACACACCCAATTTTCAAGAATTATTTCTTTTTCTCAAAAGCAATTTAAAAAGCATAACAACAAAAACTATCTACATAAGCTGAATTATTTTTCTAAATAACTATTTACATACAATTTAAAATTACACAAGTAACTTATGTCAACATTAATACAATCATGACACAAGACAGTGGTCCAGAGTGTTAGGACAATGGCTGTTCTAGTTCCAAAAACTACCGACAAGACGAAGCGACAAGCTCAACACTACGTGTTGCAGTCAGGCCACTTCACTGAAGACGGATATGCTATTGGAAGGGTCTGTACAGGTCTTAGAAAACAGTGAGGCATTTCTTTCTAAACATCAGTTGTACCTCCCAAGCTTAACATCAACTATTATATCCATTTAACTACTACAAAAATTACAAGTTTGCCAAAATGTCTGTCTTAAGGAGTTTGTCCGTTTTCCCCGTGTCTGCGTGGGTTTCCTCCGGGTGCTTTGGTTTCCTCCCACATTCCAAAGACGTACAGCTTAGGAAGTTGTGGCCATGCTATGTTGGTGCCAGAAGCGCGACGACACTTGTGGGCTGCCCCCAGGACACTCTACACAAAATATGTATTTCACTGAGTGTTTTGATGTACATGTGACTAATAAAGATACCTTATCTTATGTTCCCAAATAGCACAAACCCAATAATAACAATTTCTATCCTCAACTTTCTTAGTGAGTCCGCTCTCCTAGCCTTGGCACACACTGTCTCACGTTGTCACTTCCCCTGCTGCTCCCTGGAGACATCCCACCTTTCCTTCCTCCACTGACTCTTTCAAAGCTGAGAAGTCAACACCTCTGACCTCCCTTCTCTGGCTGGTTTCCAATGCATGCAACTCAGCCTTCATGATTCTCAGCCTCTTTTCATCTTAACCCGACTGTACTGAATGTTCGTCAGTAAGTTCAGGCCAGAGGTCTTAAAATTTTTTCCACATAGCACCACATTGCTCCCTTAAGGCATCCGGCTCAATCAGTTCCTGGTTCAGGCCATTTAATATCTCCATGATCAGCAGAAATCCTGTAGATACTGCACCTTTTTCCAAGACCTGTGTGATCTCTCCCACCGCAGCAGCACCATCTACCTTCCCCGAAGTCACCTTGCTATAATACCTTCTGCTGAGCTTCTCACTTCCATCTTTTCAGTGCACTTGGGAAATGGTACAGCTATAATACTAACATGCTGGTGAACCAGTTGTCTTGTACCATTTAAATAAATCACAAAACTCTCCTCCAAACTAATTGTCACTGCATATACTCTCATCGTTCAGAGCGTGCTGTCCAAATTACCATCCAAGTGGTAGTCAGAGCTTAAGCTGCTGGAGCTGGACCATGATGTTTTAGGAAATCTCATCATAATCTGAACTTGGGACTCATTCACTCATATTCCCATGTATCAAGGCTATTGCCAGTTCTCAGAGGATTCCCATCAGTCCTATTTATTACCCTGTGACCTATTCTCTCTATTGCCCATCAATTCTCCCCCCACCTCCATTATTCCTGACACCCATCCACACTAGGGGGTAGGAGTATCTTTTGTTTTTAAAGTTCTGGTATCCTCTACATTTTCTTAGTTTTGTCTTTTGTTTTATGTGAACTAATCTTACCCTTTAGTGCAAATTTAATCCAATCTTGTTAACCAATCAAGTCACCCTCTAATGCATTTCTGGAGAGGGGCAAGGGATTGGTGGTGATTTGCCCTTCTCGGAACCCACAACTTGTAACTTCCACCTTGTGTTTAAAACTAAATCTTGAAGACAATGGAAACTTTTTTTAAAGCTTTACTTATATAGCACAGTAACAGGCCCTTCTGGCCCAACGAGCCCGCACCGCCCAATTACACCCATGATAACCTACTAACCTGTACGTCTTTGGAATGTGGGAGGAAACCAGAGCACCCAGAGGAAACTCACACAAGCACAGGGAGAATGTATAAACTCCTTACAGACAGCGGCAGGAATTGAACCCTGATCGCTGGCACTGTAATAGCATTACGCTAACCACTACACTATCACTGTTGTTTGCTGAGTTTCCATTCTGTACTATCTTGGGTAATCCATTATTACTCTACTTATTTTTTTAAACTCCAGGTAAGTGCCCATCTCTTCTATATTAAGCTGTGTACTTGCTTTGTTTCTTTACTGGAACCACATCAAATAGTTCATCCTTCCTTGCTGAAACAGTATGCTACCAGCTGAGAAAACAGTCTTGCACACATCAAATAAAGGAGGTTTTCTCACCACGAAAACACAATCCCAGTCTACTTAAAAAAAAGTTAACTTAACACATTTATGGCTGCTGCTCTAAATTTTCCTGCAAATTATTTTGAGTTTGCTGTGTTGACTGGTAAGAGAGAAGTGGGCATGATCCAGAAGCCATTGCTGAGCTTTGGTTGCAGGGTGGAATTGGTTGAGAATTAAATATTCCAGGGTACCCACTTTTCAAAAAGACAGACTAAGTAAGAGAAGGTGATGAGCTTGGC
Source organism: Pristis pectinata (assembly GCF_009764475.1). Taxonomy (NCBI): domain Eukaryota; kingdom Metazoa; phylum Chordata; class Chondrichthyes; order Rhinopristiformes; family Pristidae; genus Pristis; species Pristis pectinata. The sequence continues at coordinate 41,001,866 of NC_067415.1, read as the reverse complement.
CTGATATTAAAGAATGCAAATCGAAGCAGATGAGGAAAAGGATCTCAGCTCAGAGTCAGGATACAGAATCCAGTTGAGTGAAATAATAAAGGCCAGAGATGCTGGTAGTACAAGTAGCTTCTTGGACTTCAAATAATAAACATAGCATTGACTGAGTTTAAGTCAGGACATTAGAGGAGCATTGGATCTTCCAAGTGTTAAGGTGGAGCTGGCCACCATGGCCACACTGGAGAAGGGGGACAAAATTCTGCACAACCCTTTGTTTGGGCTTGTCTTTGCCATGGCTGCAGACCACTTGAGCCAGAGACTGGTCATGAGAAGATCTACCTCTAACTGAACTACTACAGTTTAAGAAGAATATAATTTAGTAACTGTGGGTGACAGATTGAGTAAAAATTGCCTCATCCTTGTTCCCTTGATGTTAAACTACAACTGGACAGGTTGGATTTCTTAGCAATCAGAGGGGAGAGTTAAGCTGAGGGGAGAAAATTTGAGGGGCATTAGGAAGTACATGTTTACATCACCTGTAACTTGAAATATAAAAAAAAAAGATGTGGTAAGGCAGAAATAGACTGTTCAAAGGAGGATATGAACATACCATAACTTCAAGAGCTATCACGAGCCATAAATTCTCTATTGATCACTTCAATAACATCCAGCGCTCTCTCCTTGAGGAAGATGAGATGCTATCACAACACATTGTTCCCTGACAGCTTGCTGATGTAAGCACTGATTAATACCACTCCATCTTGCAATGGAGGGGGGAGTTTGTTAGCATGTGTCACAAATCGAGGTTGGGTGAAGTCCCTGTCATAATTGTTGAGCTGGCAGATGTGTAAACTACATGATGTGCTGATGAAGCTTGAAGTAATGACAAGGATGTGAGATTGTGGTGGAGGATTTTTTTAAAATGTGTTATGACCCTAACCTGGTTGACAGAGATAATTGGCAGGTGAGTGATGGGAGATGTGATGCATTGAACATTGTCTTAATTTAGTATATCTTCACTGACGTTAACCATGCAGGTAAGATCACCTCACTTCAAGCAGCGTTCTTTCTGGATCCTTGAGGCCTAATGGCTCATATTGATATTAACAACTATCTTCTCCCTGTGCCATTTCAGTATATCCTTGGACAGTCTCCTGGCCTTGGGCAGATAGGGGATCCCACTCCACTTTATCAACCAAGTTCTCCAAAGCCACAGAAAATCAGGTGTCTGCTTTGATCTAAGTTTAGCCATGGCTTCCAGCAAGCTGCTACAATTCCCAGAATGACTTCCTTCACTGGTCCCAGCTATATTGAGCCTTTTTAAGAGATGCAAACAGGCCTTAATCTAGCTTGTCCTGGTGCCAGTCACTTAGTTTGATGTTAACAGTAATATACTAAGCCAACAAGGAGTAGTTAGCACCAGATGGCCATTTAATGTGTGGCCTGCACCAGACTCAATTGTTGTGAACTAATCGTGTATCACAACCTCGGTGCATCTTTTCCAGTGCATTTTCAACATAACCCCTCTTTACTGTCCCCACCTGCCATACATTTTAATCCGCCAGACCTAACTCTGTAGTTTCCACATTCTAACAGAATTATTAACTGAGCCAAAACATCCTCCCTTCAAACAACTCATGTATCATATTTTGAAAGCCAAATATAAATGAGTGATTCATAGTATCTGAAGGAATGCAAGAGAAACGCATCAGGTAATGGATTGTTCAGGTATAACTGAAATGCTCATTTCTCACTGTGTTTCCTCTGTATATGATGTGGAAATTACACAAGTAAATTATTGAATTTTAGCAGTCACCCACTCTTCGTCCAATTTTTTTTACCTGCAAGTCTCTTGGTTTCTTAATCCAACAAGCCATCACTTGTTAAAATATTCCCTATCTACCTGACTTCATGCACACTTTTATTTTGAGTTGTGTGTCCTGCCCCCAACTTTCTCCTTGTTGTATTACTCTATATCCAACCCTACATACTTCCTCTTATCAGTCTCTGCTTCTCACCAGTGCTGCCACTGTGTTCTACAGCTCATTTTTGATTGACAGCTTCACTACAGGGCATTTTTCAAATTGTCACCACCACTGAATTGGCAGCTTCTAAGCTACAGTTCCTGCACAAACTAATTAGTGCAACTAAAGGAAATGATGCAGGTTTAATTGGTATTTGGCAACAGGATCACTTCAACCAGATTCCATTACACCCTCGCAAGCATTCTGCAACTATCTCCTGCAGCATAACAAATGGAACGTAGAAAAACAGAGATTTTTCTTTCTACATTTCTTACCTATATTTGATCATTTTGGTTGCACTTCAATGCAACTTTCTATTTTAAAATTTTTCCCACTATCTTAACCCTTTTCTTCATCAGCTGAACCTTCCCCCCCCAATACCAAGAGGTGATAATCCTGTTCATTCAGAAAAAGGAAAAAGTGAACAATTGAAATTTTGGCATTACTATACATTCTTCCTGAGCAACAATTGGGTTTCCAATGCTTGTTCCCCACCTCAAACTGTTCTTTCCATTGGCTTCCAGTCCTTTCTGCGGTTGCCATCTCTGTTGAACCAGTTATTTTGTTGAACGTCCTGACTGCTGAGCTGAGATTCCAACCTCACATACTTTCTATCACAAGAAAACTTACTTCCATCTCCTCATTGTCAATCTCCAACCCTATCAATGTCCCTTTGCTGTTTAAACTCAGTCATGCCTCTGATACCTCCGTTCTCAGCCATTTCCAAACTCTTTTGCTGAGGATCTCTTCCTTCATCTGCAAACACAACCTCATGGGGTTGCTTTGATTTTTGGGCACTCAATGCCAACAATTTAAATTACTTCTCCTCATGTTTAAACCCCCTGATGATCTCGACCTTCCTTATCTCCATAACCTGTTCCAACTCTACAACTACCACCAACCATCCAGTCCTCTGACGATGACATCTTTTACTTGGCAATCTCCTTACCCCACCATTGACAGCCAAGTCATCAGCTGTCAAAGTCTCAAATCTTCAGCCTCTCTACATTTCACTCATCCTTTAAACTACATTTTAAAATCAAGATCTTTGATCAAGCTGGTAATATTATTTAATTTTCTTGTTCACTTCCACTTTTGTACTTTAGTTTGCAAATCAATGGAACTAAAGACTGACAGTCCCCTGGACCTGATGGCTTGCATCTCAGGGCCTGAAAAGAAGTGGCTGCAGAGTCAATTGGTTGTAATCAATCAAAATTCTCTAGATTCTGGAGAAACCTCAAAGGACTGGAAAATCACAAGTGTAATATAACTCTTCAAGAACAGAGGAAAACAGAAAGTAAAAAAATATAGACCAGTTAGCTGAACACCTTACATACGGAAAATGCTGGAATCCATTAGTAAGTAGGTAACAGCAGGACATTTATAATATAATCAAAAAGCATCAACATGGATTTACAAAAGGGAAGTTATGTTTGATAAATTTGCTGAAGTTCTTTGAGGATGTAACAAATAGGATGAATAAAATGATATGAATTTGGATTTCCAGAAGTCATTCAGTAAGGTACCACCTAATAGGTTATTGCACAAGACAAGAATGCACAGAGTTCAGAGTAATATATTGGCAGTGACAGGCAAATGACTAACTAACAGAAAACAGAGAGCCAAGATAAATGGATCAATCGGTAACTGGTGGAGTGACATAATCAGTGCTGGGGCCTCAACTATTTGCAATCTATATTAATGACTTAAATGAAAGAACTCAGGATTGTAGCCAAATCTGATCTGGCAAAGGTAAGTGAGGAGGCAAGTTATCAGCAGGATGTAAAGGGATATAGATAGGTTAAATGCTGGCAGATGGAATGGAATGTGGGAATATGTAAGGTTATACACTTTGGAAGGAAGAATGAAAAACAAGTTGTTGTTATTATTTAAATGAGTGAGTCTATGTGACTCACTTATGTGAATAGCAGAAGGATGACGGGAGTAAAGGTAGGACTGATTAGGGATAAAGGTGAGAAGATGTGCCTGGAAGCTGTGGAAGTGGGTGAGGTCCTCAATGAATACTTCTCTTAAGTATTCACCAAGGAGAGGGGCCTTGATGACACTGAGGACAGTGTTGGTAAGGTTAATGTTCTAGAACATGTTGATATCAAGAGAGGGTGTGTGTTGGAGCTGTTAGAAAATATTAGGACAGATAAGTCCCGGGGGCCTGATAGAATATTCGCCAGGATGCTCCTCGAGGTGAGGGAGGAGATCGCTGAGGCTTTGGCTAGGATCTTTGAGTCCTCATTGTCCACGGGAATGGTACCAGAGGATTGGAGGGTGGCAAGTGTTGTCCCCTTATTCAAAAAAGGTAGTAGGGATAGTCCAGGGAATTATAGACCAGTGAGCCTTACGTCTGTGGTGGGCAACCTGTTGGAAAGGATCCTTAGAGATAGGATCTATGGGTATTTAGAGAATCATGGTCTGATCAGGGACAGTCAGCATGGCTTTGTGAAGGGAAGATCATGTCTCACAAGCCTGATAGTGTTCTTTGAGGAGGTGACCAGACAGATTGATGAGGGTAGTGAAGTAGATGTGATCTACATGGATTTTAATAAGGCATTTGACAAGGTTCCACTTGGCAGGCTTCTTCAGAAGGTCAGAGGGCATGGGATCCAGGGAAGCTTGGCCATGTGGATTCAGAATTGGCTTGCCTATAGAAAGCAGAAGGTTGTGGTGGAGGGAGTGCATTCAGATTGGAGGGCTGTGACTAGCAGTGTCCCACAAGGATCAGTTCTGGGACCTCTGTTTTTTGTGATTTTTTTTTATTAATGACTTGGACGAGGGGGTAGAAGGGTGGGTTGGAAAGTTTGCAGATGACACAGAGGTTGGTGGTGTTGTGGATAGTGTGGAGGATTGTCGAAGATTGCAATGGGACATTGATAGGATGCAGAGCTGGGCTGACAAGTGGCAGATGGAGTTCAATCCTGAGAAGTGTGAGGTGGTACACTTTGGAAGGACAAACACCAAGGCAAAATACAAAATTAATGGCAGGATTCTTGGTAGTGTGGAGGAGCAGAGGGATCTGGAGGACCATATCCACAGATCCCTGGAAGTTGCCTCACAGGTGGATAGGGTAGTTAAGAAAGCTGATGGGGTGTTAGCTTTCATAAGTCAAGGGATCAAGTTTAAGAGCCACGAGGTAATGATGCAGCTCTACAAAACTCTGGTTAGACCACACTTAGAGTACTGTGTCCATTTCTGGTCGCCTCATTATAGGAAGGAAGTGAAAGCATTGGAAAGGGTGCAGAGGAAATTTACTAGGATGCTGCCTGGTTTAGAGAGTATGCATTATGAGGAGAGACTAAGGGAGCTCGGGCTTTACTCTTTGGAGAGAAGGAGGATGAGAGGAGACATGATGGAGGTGTACAAAATATTAAGAGAAGTAGATAAAGTGGACAGCCAGCGCCTCTTTCCCAGGGCATCAATGCTCAATACAAGAGGGCGTGGCTTTAAAGTAATGGGTGGGAAGTTCAAGGGAGATATCAGAGGGAGGTTTTTTGCCCAGAGAGTGGTTGGGGCATGGAATGCGCTGCCTGGGGCGGTGGTGGAGGCAGGTACATTGGTCAAATTCAAGAGATTAAGAGATAAGCATATGGAGGAATTTAAGATGGGGATATGTGGGAGGAAGGGGTTAGATAGTCTTAGGTGAGGTTTAAAGGTTGGCACAACATTGTGGGCCAAAGGGCCTATATTGTGCTGTACTGTTCTATGTTCTGTGAGTCTACAAAATGTTGCAATACAAAGGATCTGGGATCCCAATGCATAAAAGTAGAGCAGTTAGGTGGGAAAGCTAATGGAATATTGGCCTTTATTGCAAGGTTTCAGAGTATAAAAGTAGGGAAGCTTTGGTGAAACTTTACAAGGCATTGGTGAGAATTCATCTGGAGTACTGCATACAATTTTAGCCTCCATATTAATGGAAGCGTATATTTGCACAGAAGTAGTGCAGAGAAGGTTCATTAAATTGATTCCTGAGATGAAGGGGTTGACTTATGAAGAAAGATCAAGGAGATAGAACCAATACTTATTTAAGTTTGAAAGAATGAGCAGTGAATGAAGGAGACTGGCAGCATGGATGGTGAGAAGATTTTTCGCCTCATGATGGTATTGAAAACCAGGGGGAAGAGTTTCAGGATAAAGGATCACATGTTTTAGACAGAGATGTGGAAGAATTATTTCTGAGGGTCATGATTCTTTGAAATTCACTACCCCAAAGAACAGTAGAAGTGTGGTCATTGAGTATAATCAAGGCAGAGATTGACAGACACTTAAACAACAAGGGACTCAAGGGCTATGGGAAGAGAACAGGAATGTGGTGTTGATGCCAAGATTAGATCAACCATTGAATGGGAAAGCAGGCTCAAGGGGCTTATTGCCCTACTTCTGTTCTTGTTTCTTATGTTCCTGTACTCATCGGATAAACATGCTTCCAGCTCTGAAAAAGCAGAAGGGCCATACTTTAAAAACAGTCTTTCATTTCACAACAGGTTGAAATAATTATTTCCATTATCTAGACTAACAAGAATATTAAAGAGTCCTTTTAGGTCTGAAGAAGTTAAGCAGGAAACTAGTATATTAACTCAGCTGAAATTCCTGAAGAATTGCACTTAAAATTATATGAATCAGCTGTATGACATACCTCTAATACATTCTTTAAAGCAACAAATATGGTTTAAAGGTAATAATTTTATCATGAGTTAGCCATATCTGTTAAAGTGGTGTGTATGACCAAGATATGCTTTTAAGCAGATTAACCAGCAAGAACTGGGGAGCTGTTTCAGTCATGAGTTTAAACCGACAAACTCATGACATTTCCATCTGTATGGAAACCTGTGTTTGTCTAATTAAACCCCTATTTGTCACAGAAATACATCAGTATATCAGATAAACAATGCACTTAGCCCATTTGTTACCATTTACTCAACACACAAGCAATTGCTACTAATACAAAAATTCCCCATTTGCTTCTTGTTTCTCTCATTTCCACCAAATCCCATAACTGAGTGAATAAGTTTCTGCTGTGCTTTGCACTAAATTTCTTGGTCTGTAGTCTGTGGTTACAATGACAAAGAGCGCTTGCCATTCCTTCCTATTATAGCTCCCCATAGACTGGATGGTTTTATGGTGCATCAATTTAGACAATCTTTTCAGCATGGTGCCCATCACAGGAGGTCTCTGCTATGCATTAACAGGACAAGCAAATGTGTGTCTTCTGAACAAATCTGCTGAAGAATCTTCAATGAATCCTCTAAGCAAAGTCTAAACCAGAAATTATAAACTGTAATAGTTAATTCAATGTAAAATCATGTGCAAAATAAGATGAGGATTAAAAGGATAGGATGAGCAGAGAGGTAAAAAATTCAAAAGGATAAACAAAAGAGTTGTTTTCATTTAATTCTTTACACTTTAAATATCATTCATTTCTGAAGGAATGAGTCTCCATGATTATAAAATTAAATTTTCAGTGGCAGACAGGCCACTGGCAATAATAAAGGCTGATGACACCATTAAAAATTCACTAACACTTCAATGGACAAGTCTTGGCTTCTCCAGCATGTTTAATATCAAGCAATCAAGTCCTGAAACACCATTCCCTGTGTTTTAATGTCAGTTTGATCATTGATTTAGTTCTTTGGAAAGCGTGATTAAGATATAACAATTATTTAGAACTTGCTCTTTAAGGCACAAGACCAAATTGTTACATCATTTGCTTTAGCAATGCTCTCTTATAAATGGATATAACCAACTCCCATCAATGTAAGATGGCCAGAGAATATGATAAGAGCAAGAGATTCTGCTGTGCTCTCAAAAGAAACATACCTTAATTATTCATAGCTGTGCTAGTGCCTCTGACTTTTGACATGTGGATCCCGAACATTAGGCATTTAAAACAAAAATAAAGCTGCCAGATTTACTATTGCCAGTGGCTAGGCAGAGCCAACAGGTGTTTGTTTGTATGTTGTTCAACCAGCTGTGCAAAGCTTAGATTAGCACTTTGGCATGCCGAGTGACAGCAGCACTTGCAAAGCTCATGCACAATACAAAAGGAACTTACATATAAATCCTTGTGTAGGCAGCCCAGAGCAAAGTTGCAGAACAGCAGCAACAATCATGGGAAAGCCTGAAGATAACAATCACTGAATTGGAGATGCTTTAGCCAGAGGCAGCATAGCTGGTTGGGAAAAAAAATGTAGCAGCAAAACTCTATTGTCCAAAATCTGGAATAAATGCAGAGAACAGTTTATGGAGTGATTTTAAAAATGTAATTATAGTAATCTTCCCCTGCATTGACCTGGTATCGAGGCAAATGTTCACATTTCCTTTCAATTCTTGAACTAAAAGCTGAATAAATATTTAATATACAATGAAACAGTCACCAGCTGCGAGGAGACAATGACTGATTAACCCTCATATCCACCCTTGGACATACATCCATCCAATTCTGCTTCCATTTGAGAAGGAGATGTACCATTAATTAACAGTTTGGACACAGGTGGTTTTATTCAAAAGTTAATTTTTGAATAAATTAAGGTTTAATAGAAAATTAGTCACATAGAAACAGGTTTAGAAAATCAAAGTTATTTGTCATTAAATAAGTCTGTCAAAGAAGTAGTTCATAACACTTCAGTGTTGTAATGTGTCACAGCTGGAAAGGCTCATAAAAAAATTAATCTCAGAAAATTAATCAGTCACAAAGCAAACATACATAGTAAGTATCATATCCTTGAAACTGATGTGAGCAAAAACTGTCAATAATTAATGATCGTTCACTACATTCACAGCTTGCAGCAGGATTTGCTTATTCCTCAATTGTTTAGTATGTGCAGGAATATATGCACAGTGCTGAAAAGCACTGTAGGATTATTGTTCCTCATAAAACTGGACATTTGTACATTGCAGGAAATATCTCAAGATGTTGCACAGAGGCATAATTAAATAACTTTTACCATAGATTCATACCTTCAGGTATTAGGAGAGGAAAACAGATGACAAAGCGCTGAAGAAGAAGGAATCTGATAGGAGAGGACAGTAGACCATGGAATAAAGGGAAGGAGATGGAGAACCAGAGGGAGGTGGTGAGCAGGTCATGAGGGAGGGGGAGGGAAAAGAGAAGGGGTGAGGTGGCCACAGGAATGAGGGAAAACAAAATGGGAGGCAAGGGGGGAGAGAAGGGAAAACAGAGAGGAGTGGTTACCGGAAGTTAGAGAAATCGATTTTGATGCCATCAGGTTGGAGAGTACCAAGACAGAATATGAGGAACCATGGTTGACAAGAGAGGAAGAAGGAAGCATACTTAAGGTTTAGGAAGCAAAAATCAGGCAAGGTTCTTGAGAATTATAAGGTAGCCAGGAAGGAGCTTAAGAAGGGACTTAGGTGATTTAAGAACTTAAGGGACTTAAGAAGGGGGCACGAGAAGGCCTTGGCGAGTAGAATTAAGGAAAACCCCAAGGCATTCTACTCATACGTTAAGAACAGGAGGATGACTAGACTAAGGATAGGACCGCTCAGGGATAAAGGAGGAAACAAGTGTCTGGAGGTGGAGGAAGTAGGGGAAGTCCTTAATAAATACTTTGCTTCAGTGTTCACTTGGGAGAAGGACTTTGATGACTGTGAGGTCAGCATAGAACAGGGTAATGTGCATGTTGAGCATGTTCATGTGCTGTGCATGTGCAACAGGGCATGTTGAGGTTAAGAAAGAGGTAGTGTTGGAGCTTCTGAAAAACATTGGGATAGATAAGTCCCCAGGGCCAGATGGAATATACCCCAGGTTCCTACAAGAAGCAAGAGAAGAGATTACTGGGGTGTTGATGATATTTGCATCCTCCCTGGCCACAGGAGTGGTACCAGAGGACTGAAGGATGGCAAATATTGTTTCCTTGTTCGAGAAAGGTAATAGGCATAGTTCTGGGAATTATAGACCACTGAGTCTTACATCAGTGGTGGGCAAGCTGTTGGAGAGGATTTGGAGAAGCATAGTCTTATTGGGGATAGTGAGCATGGCTTTGTGAGGGGCAGGTCATGCCTCATGAGCGTAATGAAGTCTTTCGTGGAGGTGATAAAACAAATTGATGAAGGTAGAGTAGTGGATGTGGTGTATATGGACTTTTGTAAGGCATTTGACAAGGTTCTTCGTGGTTGGCTCATCCAGAAAGTCATGAGGAATGGGATCCATGGAGACTTGTGTGCATGGATTCAGAATTGGCTTGCCCGCAGAAGGCAGAGGGTGGCAGTAGATGGAGAGTATTCTGCTGGAGGTTGGTGGCTGGTGGTGTTCTGCGGGGATCTGTTCTGGGACCCCTGCTCTTCGTGATTTTTATAAATAATTTGGATGAGGAAGTGGAGGGGTGGGTTAGTAAGTTTACAGATGACACAAAGTTTGGAGGTGCTGTGGATAGTATCGAAGGTTGTCTTAGATTACAACAGGATGCAGAGTTGGGCGGAGAAGTGGCAGATGGAGTTCAATCTGGAAAAGTGTGAAGTGATACACTTTGGAAGAATGAACTTGAAGGTAGAGCATAAGGTTTATGGCAGGATTCTTAGTAGTGTGGAGGAACAGAGAGATCCTGGGGTCCAAGTCCATAGATCCCTCAAGGTTGCCATGCAAGTTGATAGGGTGGTTAAGAAGGCATATTGTGTGCTGGCCTTCATTAGTCGAGGGATTGAGTTCAAGAGCCACGAGGTAATGTTGCAGCTCTATAAAACTCTGATTAGACCACACTTATTATGTACAGTACTGGTCACCTCATTATCGGAAGGATGAGAAAGCTTTAGAGAGGGTGCAGAGGAGATTTACCAAGATGCTGCCTGGATTAGAGAACATGTTTTCTGAGGAAAGGTTCAGTGAGCTAGGGTGTTTCTCTTTGGAATGACATAAGATGAGAGGTGACTTGATAGAGGTGTATAAGATTATGAGGGGCATAGATAGAGTAGACAAATAACACCTTTTCCCCAGGGTGGCAATAGCCAATACCAGAGGACATCAGTTTAAGGTCAGAGGAAAAAAGTTTAGGGGAGATGTCAGAGGTATACAGAGAGTGGTGGGTGCCTGGAATGCACTTCCAGGGGTGGTGGTAGGGGCTGATACGATAGGAATATTTAAAAGACTCTGAGATAAGCAAGTGGAAGTAAGTAAAATGAAGGGTTATGGGTTGTGTAGGAGGGAAGGGTTAGATTGATCAGGGAGTAGGTTTGTATAGGTCAGCACAACATCGTGGGCCGAAGGGCCCATACTGTGCTGTACTGTTCTATGAGGTGTTGCCTCTCCAACCTGTGTCTGGCCTCGAGGTGGCGGCAGAGGAGGCCATGGATAGACATGTCAGTATGGGAAATGGAATTGAAGTGGCTGGCTACTGGCAGATCCTGGCTGTTGCGGCGGATGGAGCCCCCACTTTGTTTTCCCTCATTCCTGTGGCCCCCTCACCCCTTCTCTTTCCCCTGCCCCACCCTCACGACCTGCCCACCACCTTCCTGTGGTTCCCCACCTCATTCCCTTTACTCCATGGTCTACTGTCCTCTGCTATCAGATTCCTTCTTCTTCAGCCCTTTGTCACTTCCACCCATCACGTCCTAGCTTCTCACATCATTCCCTTTCATCCCCCCTCCCCCACCGACCTACCTTCCCCTTCTCACCTGGACTCATCTTTCAGCTGCCAGTTTGTGCTCCTCCCCTTATCTTTTAATTCTGGCTTCTTACCGCTTCCTCTCCAGTCCTGATGAAGGGTCTCGGCCTGAAACGTCGACTGTTTATTTCCCTCCATAGATGCTGTCTGACCTGCTGAGTTCCTCCAGCATTTTTTGTGTGTTGCTCCAGATTCCAGTATCTGCAGAATGTCTTGTGTCCCAGGATATAAGATGCCATTTTGGGAGACTTAATCTGCTTTACAGATTATTCTGTGGGCAAGGGAGTTTCCCAGATCTTAGGAACCCCAGAAGCAGCTGTGAGGTGAGGTCAGTCTTCAGGAGAAGGAAGGTGGCTTGAGCCAGGAGGACCAGGTGTGAATCTCTGAACTCCCAAGTTTTTCCATCATCATATCCCGTCCATCCTTATTCCAGGTGAAACACTCCAGCATTAGGGGTCTTGGAGTCTCCCTCCTGAAGTTCCACGTCCCCCATCCAAGTAACCTGCTTTGCTGAAAATATGGACTGTTTAAATACACTGAATGAATAAAATGCTGATTTTGTCTGATAATATGATGCACATCTTGACATTTTCACAGCAGTGTAGCAGTTAGCGTAACGCTTTACAGCATCAGCTACCCGGGTCCAATTCCCGCTGCTGTCTGTAAGCAGTTTGTACGTTCTCCCCATGACTGCATAGGTTTCCTCCGGGTGCTCCGGTTTCGTCCCACATTCCAAAGACGTACAGGTTAGGAGCTGTGGGCATGCTATGTTGGCGCCGGAAGCGTGGCGACACTTGCGGGCTGCCCCCAGCACATTCTCAGTAATGCAAAAAGATGCATTTCACTGTCTGTTTTGATGGACATGACAAATAAATAAATATCTTATATCATTTGCCACAATAACCTTAAGAACATTAGAACATTAGAAACTACGTAGCTGCTGGGGTCTGTTCCATCATTCAATAAGATCACAGCTGAGCTATGACTTCAAATGACTTGCCTTTTGTCCATATCCTTTGTTAACAAGTTATAAAGAACACAAGACCTAACAATGAACAATGTTCTGAGCATCAATTATCATTTGTAAAAGAGATTTCCAAATTTATTTCATCCTCTGCACGCAGATATGTTTTGTAACATCATTCTAATTTTTTAGGCTATGTCCCCTAGTCATGGATCATAGAGTCATAGAGTAATGCAGCATGGAAACAGGCCCTTCAGCCCAACTCATCCAAACTGACCATGGTGCCCACCAAACTAGTCCCATTTGGCCTATATCTCTCTATGTACTTAACCAAATCTCCTTTAAATATTGTTATTGTACCTGTCTCAACCACTTCCTTTGGCACCACCCTCTGTGTGAAGGAGGTGCCCCACAGGTTCCTTTTAAAGCTCTCACCTCTCACTTTAAACCTATGCCCTCTAGGTTATAGTTCCTCTTCCCCGGGAGAAAGACTATTCACCTTATCTATACCCCTCATGACTTTATACACCTCTATAAGGTCATTCTCTAGCTACTAGAAAAAGATTTAATCTATCAGTACTACTTAATACCTTGAAAACTTCATTCAAACCACCTTTTTGATAAATTCCAGGGAATCTTTATGTCATTTGTTATTAAGTTGTAAATTATTACCAAATTCTAGCAAAATTGCATTGTTGACCCTGATGAACCATGAAGGATCTTGATGAAAATTAAAAATTGTGAGGTAAAATTCATCCTCCCTCACTTGCACTCAACGTGCATTTACACTGGAAGCTGCACTTGCTTCCAAGATGTGGTTAAGTTGAAGTCAATGAAGTTGAAGTGCAGCAGCAGAGCACAGCAGGCAGTCTAGAATATTGTGTGACTAATGATGAAGTGTAAAACATTAGTTTAATTTTATCAGGATTCTGGCTCATCTCTTGTCAGTCAAAGATTCAGCCCAGTAAGCAAAACAAATAATATTGTCAATAGACAAATATTTAAAATCACAAGATCACAAGACAAGGGAGCAGAAGCAGGCCATTTGGCCCATCGAGTCTGCTCCAAGGAAAAGGGAAAAAAGAAATGAGAAATGGGGAATGGGGAAAAAAACAATCACCTATTCTAATCCCAATTTCCGGCCTTATCCCCATATCCCTTGATATCCTGACTATTTAGATATCTATCTATCTCCTCCTTGAATGCCCCCACTGATCTGGCCTCCACTGCTGTACGTGGCAAGGAGTTCCACAAATTGATCACCCTCTGGCTAAAGAAATTTCTCCTCATCTCTGTTTTGAAACTGTACCCTCTAATTCTAAGATTGTGCCCTCTGGTCCTGGACTCACCCACCAAGGGAAACAGCCTAGCCACATCTACTCTGTCCTTTCCTATCAATATTTTAAATGTCGCTATGAGGTCCCCTCTCATTCTTCTGTACTCCAGTGAGTACAGTCCAAGAGCCGACAAACGCTCATCATACGTAAGCCCTTTCATTCCTGGAATCATCCTCGTAAATCTCCTCTGAACCCTCTCCAATGTCAGCACATCCTTCCTAAGATGTGGGGCCCAAAGCTGCGCACAATATTCCAAATGAGGCCTCACTAGTGCCCCGAGGCCTCACTGGTGCCATCAATTGGTGAATTAGCTGGAATTCAATTAGTGATATTGATTTCATCTTAATTCAGTGGGACTATAAATTTCTCCCAATACCTGTTATTTGTCTGTGACCTGGGTGGTACCATTTAAAGACAGAGATGCAAAGAACTAGAAATTCTAATATGCCTCTACATCCTAAAGCCCAGCCCTTTGATCTCAAGAGGCCAGTCGTTGAATGCTTTCACATTCAAAAACGTGCCTCCTGGTCCACATCTCCCAAGACTTGATCTTAAGAAGTTGAACCTCAATCCCAACTATGCCTATAGTGGTTGAAAGGGATTGGGGGGGGGGGGATCGGTGGTGGGAGGCTATGGGAGGGAGATTGTGGCCTTCGATCATGGACTTGTCACCACTCATTAATAGTACCCTGGCTGTTTTCTTGTGTGTTGAGCATTTTGAAGAGGAAAGGAAAGGATTTGGTTTCGGTATTGGTTTATTATTGTCACTTGTACCGAGGTACAGAGAAATGCTTGTCTTGTATACCATTCATACAGATCAATTCATTACATAGTGCATTGAGGTAGTACAAGGTAAAAGCAATAACAGAGTAAAGTGTCACAGCTACAGGAAAGTGCAGTGCAGGTAGACAATAAGGTGCAAGGTCATAACAAGCTAGATTGTGAGGTCAAGAGTCCATCTCATCATATAAGGGAACCATTCACTAGTCTTATAACAGTGGGATAGAAGCTGTCCTTAAGCCTGGTGATATGTGCCCTCAGGCTCCTGTGTCTTCTGCCTGATGGGAGAGGAGAGAAGAGAGAATGACCCAGGTGAGTGGGGTCTTTGATTATGCTGGCTGCTTCACCAAGGCAGCAAGAGATATAGACAGAGTCCGTGGAGGGGAGGCTGGTTTCCGTGATGTGCTGGGCTGTGTCCACAACTTTAGTGATTGGACCAGGACAGGCTATTGGTGATGTTCGCTCCCAGGAACTTGAAGCTCTCAACCCCCTCAGCACCACTGATGTAGACAGGAGCATGCGCACTGCCCCCTTTCCAGAAGTCAATGACCAGCTCTTTTGTTTTTCTGACATTGAGGGAAAGGTTGTTGTCATGATACCATGTCACTAAGCTCTCTATCTCCTTCCTGTACTCTGACTCATTGTTATTTGAGATAGAGCCCACTATGGCAGTATCATCTGCAAACTTGTAGATGGAGTTAGAGCAGAACCTGGCCACAGTCATGAGTATATAGGGAGTAGAGTAGAGGGCTGAGGACGCAGCCTTGTGGGGAACCAGTGTTGAGAGTAACTGTGCTGGAGGTATTGCTGCCTATCCTCACTGATTGCAGTCTGTTGGTCAGAAAGTCCAGTTGTAGAGGGAGGTGTTGAGTCCCAGGTCTCAGAGTTTGGTGATGAGTTTGCTTGGAATTATAGTATTGAAGGTGGAGCTGTATTCAATAAACAACAGTCTAACGTAGGTGTCTTTACTGTCCAGGTGCTCCACAACTGAGTGTAGGGCCAGGGAGATGGCGTCCACTGTAGACCTGTTTTGGTAGTAGGTGAATTGCAGTGGGTTGAGGTTTTCCAAGAGGCTGGAGTTAATACGTGCCATGACCAGCCTCTCGAAGCACTTCATGATGGTGGATGTCAGAGCCACTGGTCGATCGTCAGTAAGGCATGTTACCTTGTTTTTCTTCGGTACCAGGATGATAGTGGTCTTCTTAAAACAGGTAGGAACTTTGGATTGAAGCAAAGAGAGGTTAAATATGTCTGTAAATACCCCTGCCAGCTGATCAGCACAATATCTAAGGACACGGCCAGGGACACCATCCAGGCCAGATGTTTTCCTCAGGTTCACCCTTCGGAAGACTGATCTTGTGTCCTCGATGGTGACCACGGGCTCAGTTGCATTGTAGGCTGTCAGGGTGGGTGGTGACAAACTAATTCCCTGGAAACAACAGTTCTATTTTTGAGGATGGTGGATGACGGGAGGCGCAGCGATCACTGGAAGGGAATTGACATGTGGTGTACAGTGGGGCGAGGCTGTATTGAAACACAACATTGGGTGCAGTGGAGGATGTGATCAAGAGCCTAGGTGATGGTCAGCCACTCGGTTTTGGATGTGGGGGAGCATCTGAGCTCTTGTTCCGGCTGTTAGGAGGGGAGAATCAGGAGACAGCTGAAAGGTGGAGTAGTGGGAAAGATTGGGCTGGACAGTGGGGTGGAGGTCAAAGTATCATAGAGCAATACATCACAGATACAGGCCATTTGGCCCAACAAATCCACGCTGACCACGGTGCCCACCCAGCTAGTCCCAATTTCCTGCGTTCTGCCTATATCCCTCTAAGCCCCACCCTGGCGTGTACCTATCCAAGTGCTTCTTGAATGATACTATTGTACCTGCCTCAACCACTTCCTCTGAGAGCTCGTTCCATATACTCACCACCCTCTGCATGGAAAAGTTGCCTCTCGGGGCACTTTTAAATCTTTCCCATCTCACACTAAACCTATGCCCCTTGGTTTTGAACTCCCCTACCCTGGGGAAAAGGCTGCTACCATGCACTTCATCTATGCCTCTCATAATTTTAAGCATTTATATAAGGTCACCCCTCATTCTCCTGCATTCCAAGGAATAAAGACCTAGCCTGGCTAACCTCTCCCTGTAACTCAGGCCCTGTAGTCCTGGCAACATTCTCGTAAATCTTTTCTACATTCTTTCCAATTTAACCACATCTTTCCTGTAACAGGGTGACCAAAACTGTACACAGTACTCCAAGTGTGGCCTCACCAATGACTTATACAACTGCAACGTAATGTCCCAACTCCTATACTCAGTGCCCTGACTGATGAATGCCAGTGTGCTAAATGCCATTTAGGTTATTTTGTTAAGATTAGCACTGACTCCAAATAGGAAGTAATCTTAAAAAAATAATTGTGATATTGGGATATCCTTGCTTTAAGCAAGTGTCAATGAGATTTATTCACTTTAAGAAGTGCTAAAAACCTGACCTGCACGATTCACACAGACTGCCACTCATGATTAGTGCTTTAAGGGTATTTTCCATGAAGGGGTTTGGAGGGCAGAATGGGGGGGGCGGCGGAGTATTTATGACACGGGAAATTCCCCCTGAACTGAGAGTAAGCCAAGCACACCCTGTGGCCACGAGTGGTCCTGGCCCCCCCACAATCAGGTCACAGATTGCAGGATCTGTGAATTGCAGTAATCAGCTCACTGATGTCCCATTTTGCAATGAAGTGTTTGTGATAACAAAAGATGTGGCTTCCAGCAAATGAAAATGGAAACCTAATGTGATACTTTAAATCATGGAGGTTTCACCACCTTCAGCATGATGTTCTTCTTGTTGAACTATGTCAATGATATATGTTGTTAATCACAACCTTTCTGGCATTAAGTAAATAACACACACTGAGCATATTGATGACATCATTATATGTGCAAAATATGACAGGAAAATTACTCAACGTTGGGAGGAATCCTGGTAGGATGTACCAAGTCAACTTTTCCGGTAAATGGGACTTCATCAAGAAAGTCCAATCCTGCAAAACATGCCCAAGATTGTGTGTGATGCAGGGGAAAACAGATTTTGTCATCCAATTTGTAGGCTGGATTGCATGTGGATTGGCGATGATGAATGAACATTCGAAGGTGTTGTTCAATGATCAAAAGTTAAAGAATAAAGAATGTACGTGGCAAATTCTGACTAACTTTATATTCAGCTGCTGAAGAACAGATTCATTCACTCAGGTTTCGTGTTGAAGGAGTAGTTAAGCAGAATAGGATTAAGGTAATGAAGTGCAGTTAAAGGAGAAAGGGCAGTTCTAGACCTAATCATAGGGAATGAAGTTGGGCAAATAGTTGAAATATCAGTCGGGACCGTTTGGGAGCAGTGACCATAACTCTGTGAGTTTCAAAGTAGTTATGGAGAGGGATAAACGTGGTCCAGAAATTAAGGCCCTGAAACAGGGGAAGGCCTCAATTTCATGATCGCAAGACAGGACCTAGCAAACATTGACTGGGAGCAGCTACTTGTGGGTGGATCTACGTCCAAATAATCTTTTAAAAGTGAATAGCAAGAGTTCAGGGCCAACATGTTCTTGTAAAGGAGAATGGTAAAGAAGGCAAGTCCGGGGAATCTTGGATGTTGAGGGATATCGAGAGTTTGACAAAAAGAGGCATTTCATCATTGTATTGAGAGCAAGAGGGTAACCAGGGAAAGAGAAGGGACTGTTGAGAACAAAAGGAACAATCTGTGTGGGGTGCCAGAGGACATGGGTCAGGTTTTATACTTTTCATCTGTATTCATTGAGATGCAGATTTCAGGAAAGGGAGTCAAAGGACTTTTCTCAGGCATGTTATCATTAAAAAGGAGGAGGTATTAGATGGCTTAGTTGGTATAAAGGTGGATAAAGGAGCAGAGTGGAGGAGCCAGCAGCTTTTTGAAAATTGTTTTTTCAGTCAAGAGCTTGTTCGTCCAGTTGTTTTTTTTGCAGGTACAAAAGGGAAGCAGGCTCTAATGCAACGGCCGTTTTTGGGGATGGCCGTACTTGAGGTGTAAGTGCCGTGTTAGACCATAAGATGATAAGACATAGGAGCAGAATTCAGCCATTCGGCCCATCGAGTCTACTCCACCATTCAATTATGGCTGATTTATTTATCTTTCTCAACCCCATTCTCCTCCCTTCTCCTCGGGACCTTTGACACACTTACTAATCAAGAATCTATCAACCTCCGCTTTAAATGTACCCAATGACTTGGCCTCCACAGCCGTTTGTGGCAATGAATTCCACAGATTCACCATCTTCTGGCTAAAGAAATTCCTCCTCTTCTCTGTTTTAAAGGGACATCCTTCTGTTCTGAGGCTGTGCCCTCTGGTCCTAGACTCTCCCACTACTGGAAACATCGTCTCCACATCCACTCTATCCAGGCCTTTCATTGTTCGGTAGGTTTCAATGAGATCCCCCCTCATCCTTCCAAACTCCAGTGAGCACAGGCCCAGAGACATCAACTTCTAGGGAAAGTTAATTAGGAACAGCTGTTTTTGGGCAAGTCCACATCTGACCTGTGGAGGGTGTTTAAAGACTGACTGCATGGAGTACAGGACAGGCATGTTCCAGGAAGAAGGAAGGACAAGGATGGCAAGGTAAGGGAATCTTGGCTGACGAGAGAGGTGGTGAATTTAGTTAAGAAAAAAAGGAAGCATATGTAAGGTTTAGGAAGCTAAAATCTAACTGAGACCTTGAGGATTATATAGAAGGAGAAAAGAACTCAAGAAGGGAATTAAGAGAGCCAGGAGCGGCCCTGAAAAGTCCTTGGCAAGTGGGATTAAAGAGAATCCCAAGGCATACATCAAGAGCAAGAGGATAAACAGGGAGCAGGTAGGACCACCAAGGATAAAGGAGGAAACGTGTGCTTGGAGGCAGAGGATGTGTACGAGGATCTAGATGAGGACTTTGTATCAGTATTTACCAAGGAGATGGAGGAGAGTGAGATCAGTGTGGAGTGTGCTAATATGCTAGGGCATTTCGAGATAAAGAAGGAGAAAGTGTTCAGTCTCTTAAGTCACCAGTGCCTGATGGGATATACCCCAGGTTATTGAGAGGGGCAAGGGATGAGATTGCTGGGGCCTTGACCAAGATCTTCATATCCTCTCGAACCACTGGCGAGGTCCCAGAGGACTGGCAAGTAGCTAATGTTGTTCCATTATGGAAGAAAAGAAATAGGGATAATCCTGAAAACTATAGACTGGTGAGGCTGACGTCAGTGGTAAGGAAGTTACTGGAGAGGATTCTTAGGAATAGGATTTATGAACATTTAGAAAACCATGGCCTAATTAGGGACAGTCAGCATGGCTTTGTGCGGGGCAAGTTGTGTCTTACAAACTTGATTGAGTTTTTCAAGGACGTGACGAAGGTGATTGATGAAGGTAGAGCTGTGGATGTTGTCAATGTGGATTTTAGTCATTCTGGCTGAAGATCTGTGACTAGTGGTTTTCTGCAAGGATCCATACTGGGACCTCTGCTGTTTGTGATATACATAAATGACCTGGATGAAAACATAGATGGGTGGGTTAGTAAGTTTGCAGACGACATGAAGATTGGTGGTGTTGTAGATAGTGTAGAAGACTATTAAAGGATACAGGAGGATATAGAGTAGTTACAGATATGGGCGGAGAAATGGCAGATGGAAATTAACCCGGCCAAATGTGAAGTGTTACACTTTGTAAGATCAAATATAAAGAGACAGTACACTGTTAATGGCAAAAACCTTAACAGTGTTGATGTGCAGAGGAATCTTGGGGTCCAAGTCCAGAGCTCCCTGAAAGTGGCTGCACAGATGGATAGAGCAGTAAAGAAGGCATATGGCATGCTTGCCTTTATTCGTCAAGGAATTGTGTTCAAGTGTCAGGAAGTTATGTTGCAGCTTTATAAACTCCTAGTTCAGTCGCATCTGGAGTACAGCATTCAGTTCTGGTCACCCTATTACGGGAAGAATGTGGAGGCTTTGGAGAGGGTGCAGTAGAGGTTCACCAGGGTGCTGCCTGGATTAGAGGGCATGTGCTATAAGGAGAAGATGGACAAACTTGGTTTGTTTTCTCTGAAGCGGCAGAGGCTGAGGAGAGATCTGAAAGGGGTTTATAAGATTATGAGAGGCATAGATAGACAGCCAGTATCTTTTTCCCAGGGTTGAAATTTCTCATACCAGAGGGCATGCATTTAAGGTGATAGGGGGTAAGTTCAAAGGAGATGTGCGTGACAAGTTTTTTCCACACAGAGAGTGGTGGGTGCCTGGAATGCACTGCCAGGGGTGGTGATGGAGGCAAATATGACAGAAGCATTTAAGAGGCTCTTAGATAGGCACATGAACGTGCAGGAAATGGAGGGATATGGACATTGTGTCGGCATAAGGGATGTTTAGTTGGGCATTTGATTACTCATTTAATTATTTTGGCACCACATCGTGGGCCGAAAGACCTGTTCCTGCACTGTACTGTTCGATGTTCTAAATCCCCAGACCCTGAAGAGAGGTGTCCCAGGTTGCTGTGAGAGGGAAGAGAGGAGATTTCTGGGGTTCTAACAGAGATGTATTAATCTTTGCTAGCCACAGGTGAGGTACCAGATAACTAGAGGCCAGTCAATGTAGTAGCTTTATCCAAAAAGGGCAGCAGGGAAAAGCCAGATAATTACAGGCCAGTGAGGATAAAACGGGTACAACTAGAAGAGCAGCTGCCTCACAATTTCATCTATCCAGGTTCAATCCTGACCTCGGGTGCTATCTATGTGAAGTTTACACTTTCTCCCTGTCACCAGATGAGCTTCCTCCAGGTGCTCTGGTTTCCTTCTACATTCTAAGGAGCTGCTGATTAATTGGCCACTGTAAATTGCCTCTAGTGTAGAGGTTAGTAGTAGAATCCGGGGAAGTTGATGGGAATGTTGGGAAAACAAAATGAGGTTAGTGTTGGATTCGAGCTTACACCCATCCAAACAAAAGAAGATTGGAACTAGCATTCATCCAGACCAAGGATTTGGGTTAACATCCAGGAAACCAACAAACTGGAAATGGTGTAAATGTCAACTTCGATATGGAGTCAAGCATTACTGAGTCATTTTCTTGTGAGAATGCAATAACTTGAACACCACTGTTGTATTTATAGGCATCTTTTAACATAACAAAATGCTCTGAAGACATCACAACTGTGTTAACAAACAAAATTTGACACTGAGCCACAGAGAGTGTTCAGTGCAGATGACAAACAGCTTGGTACAAAGAGGTAGTTCATAAGGAGTATGTGAGAGGAAGAAAACACGGCCAAAAATAGTAAAACATTATAGTGTGGGTTTGATTAAGAGACCAGAATTGGAGGAGGACAGAAATTACAGAGAGCTGTAAGGCTGGGGGATATTACAGACGAGGGAATTTTAACAGTGATGAGTTATTTATCCTTGACCCAATATGGGCCAGCAGGCTCTGGAGTCTTGATGTGAATTAGAACACAATCAGCAGTGATCTGAGTGAATTTATGGAGTGTAAAACAGCATTGTGTCCAATGGAACAGTCAAATCTTTCATACTCATACAGTGCAGAAGAAGGACATTTCGCCTGTCAGGTCTGTGCTGGCTCCTGGCAGTGAACCCTTTAGCCTCATTCCCCTCCTTTGCCTGCAGCATTGCAACTTATACTCTCCCACAAGCTGCATGACTGCTTTTTTTTTGATTTTTTGCCACTTAACGACAATAAAAGAGAATTCACAGAAGCCATTTAACTTACCTGCACATCTTTGGAATGTGGGAGGAAACTGAAGCACTTGGTCATGTGGTCAGAGAGTCAGAGAGTCATACAGAAGTGAAACAGGCCCTTCGGCCCAACAGGTCCATGCCGACCAATATGCCCATCCTAGCTAGTCTTATTTGCCCGTGTTTGGCCCATATCCTTCTAAACTTTCCCTCTCCAAGCTCCTGTCCAACCATTTTTTAAAAATGTTTCTTGTACCTGCCTCAACCACGTCCTCTGGCAGCTCATTCCAAATATGTACCACCCTCAAGTTCCTATTAAATCTTTCCCCTCTCACCATCATCAACTTGGTCATGGGCAGAACATGCAAACTCCACACAGAGAATATCCATGGTCAGGATCAAACCTAAGTCCCTGGAGCTATGAGGCTGGGCTGCTGCACCACCATGTCATTCAGAAAAAGAACAACGATACCGGGAGATAACAAAGACGAGGATGATATTTTTAGCAGCAGATGAATTGAGGCAGGGGTAGAGTTGGATTCTGAACTGGAGCTGCAGATAGGTGGATTTTATGTCAAAATGGATATGTGGACCAAAGACCATTGAAGGGTCAAACATAGTACCAAAGCTGGAAACATTCCAGTTGAGCTTTAGAAGCTGGGATGAAGAAAGGGGTTCCAGGGAACAAATTTTGAAGACAATACAAAATAATAAAACTTGAGACACCGAAACACCAGAAAGTTTCAACTTTATTGTACACAACTGTCAAATAAAACATTTCACTTGTTTTTCCAAAAGTAAAATTCCAAATACTTTTATTTCTCTTCTGCATTTGGCTACCTATTTATAAAGTCATGACAGCTGCTGGTGTCACATCAATTGTCATGAATTTGCAACATGTTTGGGTCTGTTGCAACACTAATTAACACTTAACAAACACAAAAGTACATGATTTATTTTTGTACTTATCAACGTGATGCTGACTCAGTGTTAGGCAAATAGATCATACCGTTTGCCTTGCCAGTCATTGTAACAAATGTTTTGCATTTGTTAGAAGCTTTGGATAGGTCACCTCAGTAAGATTATCATTGCATTCCATAGAGTGAGTCAACACTATCATATAATGTACTATTGTAAATGGCAGTCATCACAATAACAGGATTGATAATGATCTAACCGAGATTCTCTTATGGTTCTTGGACAATTCATTTATTTGTGTGATATTTTGGTTGTGCAGTTAAATCACCTACTTGCCAATTTTTCAACATGGATTAGTATAGTGCCTTTATTAATTTAATATCTTCAAAATATGGCACCAAATCTTAACATTTTCAGAACAAACATGCCAGAACTCATAGTCTTAACTGTAAAGGAATACCCATTAAGGCCTCAAGATGCATAAGACAGATCTGGTTTTGCATGCTGTGATTTTATATACATTTTCCAAACATATACTTTAGTATATTCCAATGAGCTACTTTTCTCATGGACTTCAAAATATACATATTTAATGAACACTTCTTGGGCTAGATTATCATTTTGAGTGACTTTGGAGTTAAAAGCTCAGTAAAATAAAGTGGATAGCTCAAAAAATATCCTCCAGAAATGGCATTATTCCCTCTAACACATGGTAGTCATCTAACTGTCACATCTAAATAAAGTCCTGTGAGTATATAGTTAATGCCTCTCTCTCTTCATTTTTCACGAAGTCCACTCAAAACCTGGTCCAAAACATTCATGCCCAGGGCAGGTGCGGTGTTTGCTGGAGCTGGTGATTGATTTGTCTTCCCTTGTATGTATTCTCTTGTGTTCTGGAGAGCTTGCCAGTGCTTTTATTGTCTGGTTTAGTTTTCTGTGCAGAAATTACAGTTCTGGAGTGGGGACATGGAATTCCCAACAAGATTTTTTTTATCCTGTTGTTTAGAAAAGAAAAAATGAAGAGGAGATAGATTAAAGGGTTTAAGGGGAAGGGAACACAGATTAACATGTTCCTTTCAAGCAAATAGGATTTGTAAATTAAGAAAAAAACCTTAATTAGCCTGTTCAGGAATAGTTCAAGCAAAAGAACTTCCCTCTGTAAAGTATTAGGCAGGAATACTAACTGATAATTAAAAGACTTCAGCTCCTTTCCCCCACACTAACAGCCTCCAGTTTCCCCACATTCAGAATTGCTGGGGCATATTTGTTGGAATTACATTTTCCTCAGCTAATATTTGGTGACTTCAGACATGAAAATTCTCAGGTGGTACTCTGGAGATCTAGAGGTGGAGGGAAGTCCGCTGCCCAAAGGTGAATGGAGCTCATCCTGCATTCCTGTCCTTTCTTCTATCGAAGCTTGTATCTGGTGTAGCACAGGGATGACCACCGACAAGATGCCAATTATCAAACACACAGTTACTCTTGATACCTTCTATTGAAAATCCAATCAGGTGGACGAGGTCAGCACCCACCTCCAACAATTTCAAGAACAGGCACTGATAATCTGGACAAAATGCCCCAGACAGAATGCTGATGTATTTCAAAAATCCTCTTCCAGTCTCCAGCAGCAAGCACACAATACAAGGTTTGTTTTGACTGGTACCTTTAAGTGGAAATCAAAATACCCAGATGGACAACATTAAGAGAGATCATTAAATACAGCACAATCCACAAAAAACATGCACACTTTTCCAAGGGTATTAATGCATAATGTGTTCACCAGTCATCTCTTCATCACTCATTTGTGTGGCTATTGAGAGTGTTGGCTTCCACTTCTTTACATTAAAAAAATGTAACCTTACAGTAAACCCTGTGCAAGAGGTTAAGACTCCATTGAACCCATTCATTTAGCACCTAAAGCATTCAATTGAAACACTTAAAGCTCATCACATGTCCTTGTAATCATCTTCTGATCCCTTTCTGTTAGTCTTTATACTTCTGATTCCATTAGTTCTCTTTTCCAAAGTTCCATTGGTCTTTGAACACATTTACTATTTTTTGCTAGGACTAGGTGACTGGGTTCCTTTGTTTTGTAACTTGATTAAGCAAATAGAGACAGGACCACAGAGAACATCCTTTATTGAAGGCAGTAACAGTCAACCAAACAAGCATTGTCTTGTACGATTAAGTATCAGTCATACCACATGTTACACTCAGTTATTAAAGGTATACTGTAGTCACCTTTATATTCAATGCAACACTACAATTAGTATACATGGGTTATCCATCATGTATTAGAGTTAGAATCTTTCTATCTGATATAAGTAACAAGTTAACAGGAAATCTAATAAAAATACTTTGTCACTTTCTTATCAAAAATGTTTGCTCAGTTATTTGAAAGTAAGTAACATAGCTGTAATTGCATTTATGACAAAGACTGGATAAAGCATTGACACACAGCACAGCGATTTATGCACAGCATTGTGCACTTATTTTCCATCTCATCACCAGCGTCAATCTGCTCATCTCTAAATGAAAGGAACTTCTGTCACTACATATTTAGCTGCAATCTAATACTTTTTTTGGAGTCATACAAGATCATGACAGGTTATGGTAGGTAACTTGGTGGAAACAGTTCCCAAGGACATGGAGGGTAGGGTAACATAGATTTAAAATTTTGGGCAAAAGATGCAAGAGGATATGAGGAATAGTTTTTTTTGTACAGAGAGTAGTTATGGTTTGTAAAAATAATGGAAACAAAATCAATCAGGGCTTGCAAAAGGGAATTGGAGAAGCATTAGAGAGAGAATAAATTTCAGGAGAAATTATGGTAATGGAACTGACAAGTTTGCTCATTTGATGTCAGCATGGATTTAATGGGCCGAATATTCTCCTTCTGTCCTGTAACAGTTCTACCATTCTATGAACTGATAAAGACAGTTTTAATTATTATAACTGATCATTGAACTCCCAGCTTTAGCTGGAGATCAAATAGAACAGAGTTGACTTTAATTAGCCCCTGTAATGTAAAAGATGAATGCCAGTTATTGCCAAGAAGCATTGTTCAGTCAGCGGCAGTGCCTGCCTGCCACTGAAATTATTTGTTCACATCCAAGAATTTACTTCGAAAGACTCAGCTAGGATAGGGATTTTTTTTACGATTCTACCCCAAGCACTGCACTGCGGGCTGTCTCTTTGAAGTACTTTGCAAAAGTTGCCTTATCTCTAGTGGCAGCTGTCACTTCACTTATGCCTGCACCCATATCTTTGTGCCACCTATGTCTACCATGATGTGAAGGTGCTTAATTCTTGATGTTTTTTGTCAAATATGTCTTAAGCCTCCGTGTAGAAAAAGAGAATTCTGTCACAGCTCTTCAGATCTATTTTTGATGAGGTCAATGCATATCGAGTTTTATTTTTCAAACCATGATACACAAGTAAAGGAACAAGGAGATACGTGAGAAATAAATCTTTATTGTATATATCCAGGATATTGTGATATAATATTATCACTGTTACTCATTTAAGAACCTTTCTTTCTCCTGAATTAAATTCGTCAACCATCAGTAGATCTTTCTAAACATATTAAATGGAAGTTATGCTTCCACATCTGTATTTTGGCATGAGTTTCATCAAAACCTGAGTGAAAGACAGCAATGTTAGATTATAACTTTATGCTTTATACTTAAAAGAAACTTAAGTCAGGCAGCACATCATCACTTGCTAATGCAGAGAAGCTTGAAGTTTAGATAATGATTAAATCTAATGGCATTTTCAAAATTGAAAGAAAACACACTGGAATGCAACAACGCAATTCTCAGGGAGCCACCAAGATCAAAAAAAAATCATCATACAAATTCTGAAGAGCTGTGACAGAATTTTCTTTTTCTACTAAGACGTATTTGACAAAATCATCAAGAATTAAGCACCCTGAAGGTAGCAAGGATAATAGCAGCTTCAGGAAGAGGTGAACGGAAGACTGAGAATATTGCTCTTACAGCTGTGTGGCCATACTTGGCTGTACATATATCAGAACCACTCCTCAATCCTTTACAGAGCAGTAGACATAAAAGAGATTATGTTACTTCACCAAAACACCTTATTGAAATCTAAAATCTCTTAAATTGGAGAGATACTTGTCTAATGCAAGATGGGAACACTCACGAGCACTTTGAATCGAATTAAGTAAAATTTGATTTTAGCAAACATAATACTCAGATTAATAAATTCGATTTGCATGACCAAAATATTCAATGGCATTTTGCACCTCTTGTTGTATGATGTTTTCTGTCATAAACTCTGAGTTACCTAAATATTTAAAATTGCTTTGTGCTTCAGAGTTTGAGTTTGTTGTCTTTTTTCCAGAATTAACAGCTTGATTTTTGTCCTTAGTAATTCCGTAGCTTATGGTGTCTCAGCTATTTGTTTTGATTTCATTCAATGGTAATTGTAATGCTGATCTTAGCTACATGCAGCAAATGTGTCTTCATCTGGGGCCTAATTGCAAATCACCAATGCCAGGATTTTAGGGATAAAGAAGTGAACAAAACATATTTCACCCAGATGGAGAAAGGAAATGTTCAGGAGGATTTCTCCTACAACCTTGCAAAGGTTGAAGGACGATTTACTTGTGTTGAAAGTCAATACAAGTGGAGTCAGAGGACAAGCAACAGAAATGATAACAAAGCACCTCAAAGCAAAAAAAATCATTCAGATTAAAGGCAGTTAATAAAAGTAGAAACTGGCAAATGCTAGACATAATCCTCTGCACGGTTTGTTCTGAGACTGCTGTTGATTGCCATTTCTAGACTGAACTCTGCAATTAAAGTACAGTTTTAGGATGTATGGAAGATACCTGTTTGGAGATCTAATTAATAATGGAGGAGGAGTGTAACAAAGTAATAGCTCTGATTTTACAGGACTTCACCCTAGTAACTGCTGGCATTTTCCCATTTGGTTGTCAGCAACTTAGAGGTTTTATGAGATTGCCCAAGTCTCAAAATTGCAATCAGCAGTCTACACTCCACTGCTGGCCACCTACACTGAAGGAGAACAATGCTGCAACAACTCCCCCTCATTTACTGAAATGGACGACACCAGTTGTGTGGGTTGAATCAAGTGTTCATTAATTTTAATTATTTTTTACACTGTAAAGATGTTTTTAAACATTAAGTTTTTAATTTTTTTAATTTAAAAATGTTAATAGGTCTTAATAGATTTTGAATGTGTCTGAATGTCAGAAACATTTAAGTTTTTGACCGCTTTGGTAGCCAATTAAGCCAGAGGATGTTTGCTGTCTGCCAATTGTTTTCCATTTTATATTTTGTGGGCGTGACTTGTCCTGCTCCCCACACCCCCTCTCCATATCAGTACATGGTAGAATGCCTTGTTGATGTGCCAGGCCTCACTGTGGGGGTTGGTGCTGAAATGTCACGATAATAAGTCTAAGTTTTGTTCAATGATGGACTCTAACTGTGAACATCTTACTGCTGAGAACAGATTCTGAGCCATCAATAAACTTATGGAATGGGTATGTAATTGACAACGGATCTTCAGTGTTACTCAGGATATGGTAATACATTTCCTTAAGAAGAATATAGAACCACATGCTCCTTAGCAAAAAATCATCCAGAGCAGTGATCTTCAATATTTTTCAAGCAGGGGCCACTTTGACAATAAGAACCTTCAATGTGATATCTATTCAATTAATACTCAATAATGGCACATGTTGGCAGCTGCACAGACACACTTGTGCTCTCTGTCTCACACAGACACAGGCGCATATACATACATACAGTCACACACACACACTCACACATATGTGCCCTTTGCCTCCCTTCCCTTCACTTCTGTCACATACAGTTCTCACTGTTCCTAAACTCCTTGTGGACCGTCCTCTTCCAGTGTTCCCTCAGAAGCCTTCCCTTCAGCTCTTATACTCTTCTTTCTCTGGGCACACCTGACTATAATACTGATCATGCTCTGGTCTCCCAATTCTGGCCATGTTCCAGTCATACACTTGCCCCTCCTTTTGGCCAATCTACTGCTCCCAGCTGCTGGCCATACACTTGGCTTCATTCCTGTTGATACTCCTTCCACACACTTGACCCCATTCCCTTCCATGCAAAGGCCCCCAGCTCCTGCTGATACATCACTCACTAAAAGAAGTAAAGTAGGTTAAAGTGACACAAAAGTGAACAAAGCATTCGGGCTCATTTACAGATGGATGCAAAAGTGGGGAGATTTTGTCAAATTTGTCTGGGACCTTGGTTAAAATGGATTATTTTCAGCAGTTCTGTTCTCCATATCATGTAAAGTATATATTTAATTGCATAAGTGCATAAAAAATTTACTCGTATGGTACCAAAGTTGAGAGGTTGTATTTATCAGTAAAAATTACATACTCTGGGCACTTTTCTCTACGGAATAAAAGATTGAACACTGACCTGATAATTGATTTTAGATTATGAAAGGGGTAGATATGAAGAAGTTATCTCATTCTGTTTCTGGTTACATAATGTGTAATGTAATTTGTATAAAAACTGTGCTACCAACCCTTTGATACAAGCATTGGTTAACTGGCCACATTAAAATATTAATATTGCAAAAGCATAATGATTAGCTAGTTTTTACATTGACTGAGGAGGTTACATTCAATGCATCACTGTCAAAAATAAGAAAGGGCACTTAACCATTCTCAGGAGAAGATGGGAATTTATTCCATCATGTTATGATCCCACTGAAATAAAAACTATTCTTGCTCCATTATTATCTACAAACCTTGAGATAAACTGTTGAAGCTGAATTGAAATTCTTTATTTTTGAATCAGTCCCATTAATGGACCAATTACTTTTATTTGTTGATAGTGATGAAAACAATATAAACCTACTGGATGTTGCTGCACTGGAAATTGCATGGAGGACATTTATTTCCATAGAACACGAACAAGAATTGACAAGGTAGGCAATATGGTTTTCTCGACAATAATTTCCTTATGTTTCTTTGTACATAAGGTTTTCTGCTTTGTTGCCTATTTGTTGACACTTCTGTAGTTACTATATTGATGTCACTGGATGGGTTTTATGTACCAATATTCTTTACAATTATTATTCTGTTTAAACATTTAGCTTAAACATAACATAGAAGCTGGAGACTAATTTCTGTTTGTATACTACGAACTTACCTCAGTTCAAGTTGATCTGCAAAAGGTCATTGAACCTGCAGTCAAATTCCCGTCTCCATTTGGTTTCCTTTTGGGAACACTGCCTGTGCAGGATTCATTGGTACTTAAAGTATTGAAGAGTGACTGCTCGGCTAACAAATGACCCGATGGTTTGTTTTACTGGATTTATGGTTCACATTTGATGTTTGGTAATGTGATTCCACAGGTGAGATAATTCCTTCGCAGAGTAATTGGATTTGAAAATAATGCAGCGTAAGGTAACATTTTAAAAAATGAGGCTCCTGGCAGAATGGTAGAATTTATATATCTCAAAAGAAATGTTCTTGTACATGTAGCATTTTAAATGATAAGGAAGTGAACTGTTCTGATCGAGCACTGTGATCAGTTGCACTTGAGCTGTGCTTGGTTTTGAACAATGTTGTCTTGCTTTGCTCAATGCAATTCCTAAGAATAATAAATATAGTTTCAAGTAATTGACCAGGAAAGGAGTTTCAGTATTCTACAAAACATAAGGACCTACTTAGAAGAGTCTGGGTAATGTTATGTATATTTTAATTTTGTTGTATTTGTGAAATTGTGAGGATTATTTTAGTTTATGGGAAAATATAATCACCCTTGAATTCAGGACTTCTACCATCAAAAAACTGGTGGATAAAGTAACAAACCAGTTGCGTATCAGATGATTTTGCACATAAGTAACATCCATGTAGTTGGTGGTGTTAAGTTTCAATCTTGGAGCTCTGATTCCATTGTACTCAGCAGAAACCTGGTTATGACAGATGCCATGGTCTCATCCCACAAATCTCAATTTCCTTATAGGCTCCTCGTTTGTTATGACAAATTCTTCAGTATTCCTCAGGGTAAGCCCTCCTGAGGTTTACTCCATGATCTCAAATGGAGTAACTCTAAAATACAATAAACATCCTTCCATCTTCCACAATTCATCAGAGGTTTAGTGTACAACATTTACATTTGGAGCTGACTGTAGCAGGAATCCTCTTTAGTATGTTGGGTGATCTGAATTCTACAGCTGAATGGAGGGTTTGTTCTAGTTTTGTGCAAGGTTGCACAGCAATGAAATTCTCTTCTGCATGCAGCCCCATGTGCTGTGTGTGATGAAACATGCATATTTTCTACAGCAAAAGGGCTTTGTAGACATTGGGAAAACTGTCAGGTAGAATGCAGGTCATAGGGAGGGGTCAGGATCTGCTGAATGGACACAGCACTTGACAGGGTCTTGCAGGTGAATATGCAATCATGCAGGGTCTGGTGTTACAGGCAGGATCAAAAGATTGGCCAGGCTCCAATAGTGAGACATGTAATTGGAGAGGGATTGGTGGGTGAGAGTTTGTCCGGATATGGGCAAATATGCAAGAGTCTCTGGCAGAATGTGTGGTGGAGTATGAATAATGTAGGTGGTAACAAAAACCAAGCAAGCTGCTTAAAGGAGGACCCATCTGTAAGTTGACGGTGATGTCAATCTCTGTGGCAACAAGCCAGATTGGGTTGGGTCCCATTTAACTATTAGTGCAGCAGGCCTCAATTCTCCAGTAAAGGCCTGCTCTAGTGTGAGTGCCCATGTTGATCATGGGGCTTAAATTCACGAAAGAATCTTGCACACGTGATGTCAAAGCATGCGTTGCACACTATTTGATGTCACTTTGATGTCCGACAGCCTTCATGGATGCATGGTAGGGATGGTGGTCCCGGGTCAGATTTGAAGTGTGCACAATGCACAGATAAAAGGCCCAATCATATCTAGAAATTAGGTTTTAGAAGAAAATCGCTCTGATAGAACACAAAAATGTTGCAAGAAAAAATTTCATAGCAGACATTTTCCATGTTTCAAGCAGGAATGTACATTAAAATGTGACAGAGTTGAATTGTATTGATTAATATCCAAAGCAATGGAGAAATGACTAAAAAAAATCAGAGACCTGGCATTGTA
The DNA here is from genome assembly GCF_009764475.1 of Pristis pectinata. Taxonomy (NCBI): domain Eukaryota; kingdom Metazoa; phylum Chordata; class Chondrichthyes; order Rhinopristiformes; family Pristidae; genus Pristis; species Pristis pectinata. The sequence continues at coordinate 40,969,363 of NC_067415.1, read as the reverse complement.
AACAGAAGAAACACAAAAGTACATTCAAAGTCACAGAATTAGTGGCAGCACAGTTGGTGTTGTCTCAATCTGCACAGAATATTAAACTGGATCTTAGAATGGAAGACTTGTAGGTGCCCCACTCGATGTTTTGGACCAGTGAATGATTTGTGAAGCTTTGTTGCTGGATGAGTAAGTTACTGAATGGTTTATTTATATTTTTTTCCTGTTGGAAATGCAGAAGTTGTTTCCCCAAGGCAATTTGCTTTTTCTACATTGTGCAGGATAACATATAACAGTGGTATTTGGCTCAAGCTGATGCAAACTAAATGCAGACTTCAGTGATCATCTCTATTGTGAGCAAAGATACCATTACAGCAGGAGTAAGGATATCCTAAAACATAGCAAGCATCATTGCGGGGAGCTTCCAAATCTATTTAAAGTTCATCAGTGGTTAATTTGTTCATTTTTAACCAATGAAGAAACAAGTATATCAGACTTTATTTGTCCTCTTAAGCATAGTAGGTCAAGGTTTCATCAACAGCATCTCCTAGTGCTACCTCGAAGCACAAATGCTTTTGCCAACCCCAACTGCAGTGCATTCCACATTCCAATCACCACATAAAAAAGTTTTTCCTCATTCACTCTTAATTCTCTTCCCCTTTAACTTGTACTGGTGACTTCTCCTTGACCATGCCACAAACAAGGACAGTCTCTTACTATCCACTCTGTCCTGACGATATAATTCCATCATATCTCCCCTCAGCCATCTCTTTTCAGCCTCTCCAATCTGTCTTTATAACTATTGTCCCTCATCCCAGGACTCATACTCGTAAATCTTTTCTAATGCTTTCATATCCTTCCTCCAATTAGGTGACTAGAATTGAACACAATATTTCAGTTTACTCATGTTTTAAGTTAATTAATTGTAGGTTCATGTGTTGTTAAATCTTTTTTTTTCATTTTTAGATGTTTAAATCATTATTTCCAATTTAATTAATTATCTTTTTCAACTATTTGTGAGTATATTTATTCATCAGGAAAGGCCTTTAATACCATGTAAAAATTTAGTTTACAAGATTAGCACAAGCTGTCTGTGAGGCATGGGCTGGGATCAGTGTGACATTTATCGGATTCAGTTCATCCATTTACAGTTTTGTTTTCATTTATCTGCTTGAGGACAACATTTATTTGTGTCTTCTTGGCTATCTCCATAAGTATCACTGGAAAATCATCTTGCACTCTCTTCAATATGAAGACTGTGTTTTCACACATTGTGTCTGAATTCTCATACGGTAACCTTGACAACACATCTGCAATTGCATCTTCTTACGAAGTTCTATTTTTGACTGTGTAATCATAGTAAGGTGAGAGAGTGGTTACCTTTGCAGTCTTGATGTAGCCATTGTCAGTCTTAACAATATCTGACCATGATTTTCTTCTTTGGCATTTGTGACTATTAATACATGATCTTGATTGCATAGGCAAGTACAGTAAAACTCTGAAAAGCTAGTAACCAATTGTTCGGAAATCCCCATTGTTTGACATCTTGCTCTCATTAAGCTTATCAGGCCCCATTTTCTGCATGCCCTGTAACCACTCCCTTAATCTCCCTGAAGCTCTGTTTTCTTCTCCTTTTAAGCTCATATGGTTCACTGGAAAATGTATTCTACAACCTTGTAACATCTAAACAAAGTGAATTAAAAGTGTATTGGAGTATTAATAGGAGTAATATCCATTAATCTGCAAATCTGTTAATCCAGCACCATTCGAGTCAAGATTATCGGAGTTGTACTCCAATCACTTGACAAGATTTCACACTGTAAATTAATTTGAAAAACAAATTCAGGTCTCTACCTATTATATTACTGTTAAAATATTGCTGAATTTTCTTATCCATGTGCATGTAACAGAACTACACTGGTGAAAACTTTGACTCCAGCCAGCTCTGCATAAGGTACTCATGGATACTGCTTGTTACCTTTAAGCAGCTAAAAAGTGTTTCCAGAATTGGATTTTTCCTCCAATTTATCTAATTCTTCCTCCACCTGGCTTTTCAATGGGACATATTGAGGCTTACACTATATCTGCTCTGCACCAATCTTATTATGAACATGGACATTATAATCCCTAATAGTTGTTCAGGCATCCTAGGATATTTTTCCACACTTAACAAATAATATGTCTGAGTTACCTCATTCCAGTCTAGCTTTAGTTTTCTGAACCAATCTTTGTCCATCAATGTGGGCAAATTAGTTCAATCAGTACAACCGTGGTAGTGTTATTTGCTGACTGTTGTGACTCACTAAACACTTCATCTGGCCTATAGTCTTCAATATTTCACCAAAATATATTTTCAATGTCAATGTACTCTTCATCAGTGGTATCAGGTTGAACATATTCAGGTGTGCATCTTTGCCCATAGATTGAGCAATCTTCTGCTGTGTTGATGATCACATTGGTGCATTGACCATTTAACTATGCTTATGTCTTGAAGCCGTTCTGCTTTCCAGTATTGCCACCAGTGTTAAGAGTTACCATTATCCCAATTTTCCATTGTTCTTACTGATTTCAGAGCTGTGTAGATGCTTTCTGTTACTTTACCATGAAAATATTCCTTCTGTGGAGTAATCACACTGCTGGTTTTGCTAATTACCTTGGATTGAAACTTGTATACTGAGATAAGTTTTCCTTTTTCTCACAGTTTAAACATTTTACCATTTTGAATTGACATATGTGCAGTGAGTGGTTTCTGTTATAACAATGACAGCAATTTGCACTAATTGCACCTTGTGCTGTAGGTTTTGCTCTCGTCAGTGAAGGAGTGGCACCCTGGTTGATTTCTGCAAATCCCTTTGGGCTCTTTGCAAGGAGTACATCATATCATCTTTCTGCTCTGTTATTCTTTACTAAGACAGAAGAAAAGGTAGCAATGAAATCTTAGCAACCCTCCCTCTTTCCAACAATCATTCTCCAAGTTGAAGCCAAGCATGATTCCAGTTCAGAGGTACTAGTCAACCTTCTGTTCCTTGCCTTAAATTCATATATCAATTAGTTCTCAACCCGACTTTCTGAAGCAGAGTAGGGTTTGCAGCCACTGCTCCATGGGAACTTTCAGCATAAGGAACCAAACAGGTTTCTTCTTCTTCTTGCACTCCAATGTCTTCACAGCAAATGGGGACATTGGTGATGAATTCTGTTCTTTCTCTGTAGTTCTATCACTTTGCAGAACCTTGGGATTTCCCAATGTGCTTTACAGCCAATACACCACTTCTAACATGCAGTTATTGCTTGGAATATAGGGCATTTAGACATAACTAGTGTTGATGTCTGAAGAGGAATGGACTCCAGTGCAACCAACTATTGTTCCTTGATATTATTCTAATCGGAAATGACAGCAGATATCCAGATTGTTCTGGCTTAACAATTTTTCATGTAATGTAAGGAGAAAACTCGTCAGCTAAAAATGTTAACTCTTTTTGAATGTTGACTTGTATGCTTCCAACATTTTCTATTTTCCTTGCAGAATTCTAAGTTTATCATTGTTTTCTTATTTAATATGTCTAACAAAGCTCCATAGTTCTGTTGTGGTGACTAAGTTACTAAGAGAGAAAACTTACCACCTTATTTTGAGAAAACAATAAATGCCTTCTGAATAAATACTAGATACTGTAAATGCAGGGTAGAACTTTGTGAAAAATTAATACTTTCTTAGCAATTTTGTGCTGAAAGTTACGTCATTAATCCATATTGTCCTTATGAACTTTGCTGATAAAAGCAGCAGGCTGCCAATTTAGCAGCTATTTCTACAAAAAGGCACAGTCCTTTGTATGACCAAATAAAACTGTGCCATGAATTTTGCAGGCATATGACAGCTAATCACAAAGGGGGCATTTAAAAATGGTTAGGGAAAGTAATTTGTCAGCACTCCAGTTTGCTCAGAAACTGGCAGTTTGACTGCCCCTGGGGCTACTTATGTAAAACAACAGGCAATGCCATGTGATAAGTGTAAAAATTCACAGGACATTGCACCATGGTGAATTACTACCCTAAAAATTATACGTCAGAAACAAACTGTGAAGAATCATGTGAAGGAACAGGATGCTGAAATCAATTTAAGTTCTTTATCAACAAGCTATTTTAGAATGGGTAAAGATGCCTTCTGGCATTTAGTTTGTTTGCAAATTATCCTCGGTGAGATTTTTTTTGTTATAGTTTAGTTTTCTCTTTTTGGCATCGAATCTTTAAATGATAGAATAATATCAGATGATGGATGTGTGTTAGGCACTGCTGATCTGTCTGAAGGAGTGTAAATAGAGGGAAATGAATGAGGGACGAATAAGGGCAGTAGACATTAAAAGAAAACAATGTTGGAACTGTGAGATGCAGGACACAAGACTAGCTAGAAATAAGGAAAGAATGAAGGAAATACTCAGCAGAGCTCCACAGATGCTATCTGATTTGTTAAGCATTTCCAGCATTCTGCCCACTGCCCTCATTCACCTCCCCCACCCACCTCTGTTTACATGCCTCCAGACAGATTGGCCATGATTATCAGGCATTCATCACCTACATCAATGGTACTTGTGACAGGTATATAGTTTGGTCAACTGAATGGGCAAGAAGCTGACAGATGGAGTATAATGAGGAAAACTGTAAGGTTATCCTCTTTGGAAAGAAAAATGAAAAAGTAAAGTATGGAGTGAGATTACAAATTGTGATTCATAGGTATATGGAGTCCTAGTACATGAAACACAAAAATTTAGCATGCAGTCACAACAAGTAATGAGGAAATCTCAAGAACTGTTGCCCTGGAATGCAAAGGGTAGGGCAACACAGAGGCACAGCAGGAATCGCTGCTCCCTCACAAGCTCCAGGTTCAATCCTGACGTCTGCTGCTATTTGTGTGGAGTTTACAAGTTCTCCCTTTGACTGTGTGGGTTTCCCCTGGATGTTCCATATCCTAAAGATGTGCTGGTTGATAAGGTAATTAGACAATGTAAGTTACTCTGAGTGTGAGTGAACAGGCAGTTGATGGGTATGTGAAAGAAAATGGGTTACAAGGAAATAAGTGTAGAAATGGGATGTATGGGACTTCCCTGAGAGGCGGCATAGACTTGATGGACTGGCTGGTCTCCTTCTATATCATAAAGACATATGATAAATAGAAGTTGGGAAGGTTTGATTTAACTCTGATAAAACCACATCTGGAGTACCGTGTACAGTTTTGGTCTCCGTGTTTAAGGAAGGATGTGACTGCATTGGAGGGAGAACAGAGAAGGTTCATTCAGTTGATTCCTGGGAAGAAAGGGTTGACGTATGATGAAAAATTGAACAAAATGGCCCTATACTCATTGGAATATCGAAAAATGTGAGCGGATCTTATTGAAACAGAAGATTCTGAGTGGGTTTGACAGGGTGGATGCCGAGAGAGTGTTTCCCCTATTGGGCATATCCAGCACTGGGGGGGGAGGGCATAGTTTCAGAGCAATGGTTCCCCACTCTGGGCAGAGATGAGGAGGAACTTCTTCTCTGAGAGTCATTACTCTTTGGAATTCTCTATCCCACAGACCTATGGAGACAAAGACATTGAATAAATATAAGGGCAAAATCAACAAACATTTAAGCTGCAAAGGAGTCGAGGGGTGTGGGAAGAGAGTGGAGAAGTGGTATTGAGACCTAGACTGAATGAGCCACAATCTTATTGAATAGTGGAACAGGGCCAGACTTGTCGATTCCTGCTCCTGTTTCTTATGTCATCTGCACAGGGTCATGGCCTCTGTTCTCTCCACCCATTCCCCTTTCTGCAGCTTAAGGCACGTTTATTTTCTCACAGATCTGTTCTGATGAAAAAAAAATCCACCTGAAATGTTAATTCTATTTTTCTCTCTCCGTGGATGCTGCCTGAGTGTCTCCCACTTCTTTGTTGTTACAGCTTTCTAGCATCTGCAGTTTTATGCTTTCCATTTAAATGATGACATAGTTCGCTGTCATTTGTTTTAAAAAAAGTAGATTTATATAAATTGAAAATTCTGACTACGAGTGGGTGAAGGGATCTATTGAATTTTAAAATCGGAACAAGTTACCCTTTAAGATTTCATTTCTGGAGAGCTGTCAAACTGATTATGCTTCATCTTCACAGTGAAAGAGGAGATATTTACAGCTTCTCTAGATAATCATAACAGGAAGCTTAATCTTTCTGATTGACAGCCGAAATGTACTCAGACTGTTGATGCAGCCCTGGCCAATGAGAAAATGCCAGTGCAGAGAAAACATCCAATCAAAACCATGCATGTGCTGTACCCAGAGGACATGTGCTGACTGCAGCTTTGGTCTAATAGAATAAAGATGGATCCATCTCCATTAGCTTCAGTTCATCCAAAACCCTCTGCTCATATCCTAACTTGGACCAAGTCTGACTCACTCACTATCTCAGACCAACAGTTTCTCCCTGTCCAGCAACAAGCCAGTTAAACTCATACAGATGCACATATTCTCCACCTAGAATCAAGCAGAGTGCTTATAATTCCTGAAACTCAATGTATTCTTACTAGTTAAACTTAGAAAAAAACGTAAAGTCTGTGGTGGTGCAGTTGGATAGGCAGAGATTCCACCAAGCCACACTTTGGGCAGTGATAGTGCTGCGGAGGAAATCCTGAACTTGCCTTAGTTTAAGATTAATGAGGAAACAAACCGGTGCCTTGTGTAAGTTTAAACTCAGAACAGATGCTTGCTGATTATGTTCATATAGGAAATGACAGGACTGCACTGCTGTGGAGCAGGTGAATTTAGAAAACAGCTGTTTCATTGTCCCTGAGACTGATTCACAACATTATGTAACATGTCACAAATTCCCTACAGGGACGGTATAAAAAATATGCACAGGCATAACAGCCAGGGGGTAAGAAGCTGTGTCTGGCTATTACCGTCTGAAGATTCCAAAATGCTTTCTGCCAATAAATTGGCTTCCTACAGCCCCCAATTTTAAGATTTGTGTTAATGGCTTCAGAGCTCAAAGTGCAGGATAATTTCTACAAATGTCTTGAGTTGTGTTTCACCATAGCTTTCATGTTGAATTGATTTTCATTGAATGGTCAACCGTCAGGAGCATGGTTAATATGCCCTGATGGTTGATGGTTAGGCAGAGCTTTTTGTACTCTAGGGCTGCCTTTATCAACAAGCAGGTGATTAAAATCCAACTGGTAGCAAGGCCTAATATAGCTATTGACTTTTTCTGTAGGGAATGCTGCACCAGTAATTTAATATGCTTGACCTGGCCTATGAAAGGTATTTCTAACAGACATGTAATTGTTTCAGCACTGTGCAGAATAAGAATCATTCTGATTTAAACGGATCACTGAAAATGTTAAAACAGGCCCAGAATATATGTAATTTTCAAGAAATATAAGTGGACAGAAATTTGCTGTTGACTCACACTTAACTATTTAATGTAACTTCTGTACCTGAATTTAAAGAACAATGCTATTTGACTGAGAAACAATTATTAATATGTGAAGGGTTATCTTAAAGACAGCTGTAGTTGGGAAGCTTTTGATATTTGGTAAATTTGGTTTCCTGCAGTCAGTTAAACTACTGTTGCTGAGTCTGAAAAGTGACCGCACATGTTGCAGGTCAGGATTCCGACTTACTTACTTCCCTTTATTGTACAGAATAGCCTCAATAAACTTGGAACAATAACATGCAGGTATAATAGCTACACAAACAAGACCCAGAAGAACAGTGCAGAAGATTAATGACACTGCATTTAGTAAAATAGTATCATTGCAATTTGGGGAATCTAAAATAGATTTTGCTGGAGTTGCCAGCTGTTTGTCCATGCTTTTGCCTGGTTGGCCCAGAATACTGCTTCAAGATTTAGCACTACCACAACGCAAAATCTGACAAGGGCAGAACTGAGAAATGCTAAAACAGGCAATGGGGAAAACTTGGCACACTGGGTCAGGCCAAAAGGATTGCATGATCCTTGGAGAAGAATGTGGCAAATGGGGCAGAACGTATTATGGTATTGAACCTGATCTCTTTTGGACTCTTGAAAGATGTCAAGTACAGTGCAGAAGCAGAAAATGTGAATGAATTGCACCTAAATTGCATGCAGTTAATTTTCCATTGTGTCACTTTCTGAATTCGAATTGTTACCTTCAGTGACTGACAAGCAAAGACAATTTATTGTTTATCTATTAAGTTAATGTTTGACTTCTGTATTCAATGGCTATGCTTACATTTATAGCATCTGTTCATCATTTCCCCAAAAGTATGTTGGTCTGCAGATTAAAAGGATGGGCCTTTTAAAATCTGAATATCGCTTAATACTGAAGTGAAACCACATTTGACCAGGCACCTACTGCCTTTGCACCAATGATGTAATTTTCATGTCATTAAGAGCACTACATGGTGTCATTGCCCATACCACAGGGAAAATCCATGCACTTTGTTTCAAGGATCAACCATTGTTTGTCACTCCTGGAATAACTGAATTTTAATAATGCTTTTCCGGACTCAAACCATACAGTTGAGTATGGTTTCATCCCTTCATTCACTAACTGATTCCTTACCTCCACTCCCCAACTGAGTAGCAATCCCCAAAGGCACCGATCTCAACCCTTGATGCTACCACATCCCCCAAACCTAACTCTCCTATTGCCCCAGGCCCTATCCTTTTGAAACTCAGCCCAGACCTTAAACCCCAAATAACCAACAGCTCGGCCCAGACTTCCTGACTTCCTCACTTCATGATTGGCCTTGGAATGGTTTCCAAACCTCCACAATTGACCTAACCTGCTGAGTTGCCAATTTATACCTGCTTCACTCCCCCCCCCCCCCCCAAACTCCCCATAACTTCCAACAAGACACAATGTCCCAGTTTATACATTAATTATCTGGATGAAGGAACTGATGGCATTGTGGCCAATCATGCCAGAAGTTGGCAAGTGATATGGAAGTGGTAAAGGGCTGAAGATGGAATCTGATAGGAGAGGAAGTTGGAGCATGGAATCAAGGGAGGGAGGCTGAGGGGAGTGGGAGGAGTGTATTGGTGAAGGGCAGATGGAGAGGGTGAAGAAGGGGAAAGAGACATGGTGCTGAGAGCTAGGTAGATCAGGAGCAGGGAAAAATGGGACAGAGGGGGAGCAGTTACCAGAAGTTGGAGAATTCATTGTTAATGCTGCCAGGTTGTAGGCTACCCAGGCAGAATATAAGGTTCCACCAGCCCCAGCCTCATCCCTCCCTCCCACCTCTTTACACTGACTTCCCTCTACAATTCTGAGGCAGGGTCTCGACCTGAAATGCCGATTATCCCTCTGTCTCCACAGATGCTGCCTCACCAATTGAGTTCCTCCAGCAGTTTGTTGTTTGCTCCAGATTCCCGCATCTGCAGTATCTTGTGAATTTAGCAGTGAATTGAGGCTGTGTTGCTCCTGTCCAACGGTGGGGCAAAGAGGAGCTATGAAAATTGATGCTGTTCAATGCATCATTTTCACTGGGTTCACTAAACAAGATGTGATAAGTTTACAATGTGTCATGAGTTTGTGACTTTTATTCCAGAAAGCAATGCCATCCCTATTAGTTTAAAAAAAAGCTTTAAGTCTTAAAATGGGATATGACAGGAGAGATTGTTAAAAGCTCTTGGCTTCAGTGTCATTAAATGGATTCAAGGTCCATACAGTCAGGTTTTCCTGTTATTGACCAGTGCCTCATCATACCACAGATAATTGTAATGAAATCCCTTGTGGATTTTGTTATGCAGCCCACAACTTCACAAACAATCAATGTGCTCCTCTGGTTTTCTGAAACTAATTGTAGAGAGAGGAGACCAAATGCAAATTGACCAACTAGTTTATTTCATGTTTCTTAAACTACAGATCTCAACTCATTTGAACTGATTCAGCAAGGCTGTTTGTATCGGAATTAACAAAAACATTCTGCCATTTGGCTAAAATAAACTTTTCAGACCAAGGTTTCATCTCAGGCAGATCAAGCCTTCTCTAAGAAAGATGACTTAGACTTGAATGTCAATGGATGTTTGGACTTATCATTTTATCTGTGCTTCTCCATTTGTACTTCCATGCTGGACAAGAAACCAACAACCTGGTACTTGATTCTGCCTCATGTTCTGGTGTCACCTGGTAGAAAGCATCTTCTGAAGTTTACAGTTTAAACCAAGCAAGGCAACCGTTTTGCAGAACACCTGCGCTCTATCCCCAACAACCATATTTTCTAAGCCTTTGAAAGATGCTACAGAAATGCAAATTCTTTCTTATGTAGGAAGGTTTCGCTTGAGTTGATATGGACCAGCAAGGCTGAAAACTTTGTACACAATCAAATTATAATCAGCAACAATTGTAGAATATGTTTAATGATTGCAGATTTTGTTTTTAAATTTCCTGCTTTATTGTCTTTGAGCAGAAGCCTTTATATATGTTGTGTTGTGTTCTGTTCTCTATAACAGAATGAGATCATATTTTTATTGCAATAACTGAATATGTTATTTCAGTGTATGAATTAGTTTTTAAAATATTATTCTAATTAGATTTTGCTTCAAATTCTCATAAAAGGCAGCTGTTAAAAAGGTGATGTGCTTTGGCTTGAATAATCTGCACTTTGATTCCATTTTCCCTGTCTTAACCTCCTCAGACACCTAAATCAATAAGAAGTACAAGAAGGCTTTGGTCAGTATTGATGAATACAAGTGACATTCTTTGCATAAATGCAGAAACCTCTACTGTCAATTACAAGACTTTGCTGAGCCTCAGTTATCAGGAGAACGGACGTGCCTCAGTTCCTCCACCAGTGCTTATGAGAGAGTGAGCTAAAGGGCTGCTGCTGCTGTTGCCTGTATTAAATAAGAAGCACACAGAAAGGGCAAGCACAAAAATCATCTTTTCATGGGAGGAGATGTCAAACTGTCATGTTAAAATGTGCTGAGAGCCTGGGTGCTTATGGTTGCTGTGGTAACTGTTGTGCCATGTGTCTGCACTTATGTGTTTTTCTGTTGATAATTGCAAATATGAACAAGTGCCAGGTTGCACTTTACACCTGCTTGGCGTGTAGCTCTGTCTTAATTGGATGTACTGAAGCTGGGGAAAGAATATTCTGGGCTTTAAAGCAAATTGACAGGTGCAGATGCTCAGACCTTTAACACAACAATTTGGATAACAAGAAGACTTTGACCTGCCTTTTATTTCAACAACTCTAACAGTATTCTATCAGCTTCCAGAAAGGGGAGCCTTTAAAATTGCAAAGCTGAATGTAGCAAATAATAAATACATTTACTATTTTGATGTATTATTTGGCATCACTGTTACAAAACAGGAACAAAAGAAACACTCCTATTATACAGCGTACATAGATGATTCATCTTGTAAACAAAATAGCTTTAAAACCTGCATCCTCTGGTTAACTTTGTCGGTGAACAGAGCGGAGTAGATGGGGAGAAATACTCAGAAATTTGTCTCCTGATGATTGAATTAAATGCCCAATATAGTAGGACAACCTTGCCCTCTGGATTGAAGTCAATGGATAATATATTGGAGGTGAAGTACAGTGCACTGACATGACAAAATGGATTAACTCTAGCCCATGTATGAAGGGTTCAGAAGGAGGGGAATTAATAAAGGTTTATATTTAAGAGATTTAAGGCACAGAGAAGAAATATCCTTACAATGACGGCTGTGAGATTGTGGAAAACATTTTTGGGGTGATGATTCAAGTGTATAACATATCAACTTTTAAGAATGGGTTAAACAGATGAGGAAAGAAAGAGAAGAATGTGTATAAGGCACAAACATGGGATTGAGACAATTGCTTGTTGGTGGACAAACACGAATGGAGACCAGTTGTGGTGAACTAGCTGCTCAAGTCATATAAGTTCCATGCATAGTAATCCTGTATATCTGAGTGCCCTCTAATTTTATGCTGTCAAGTTAATTTGTGAGTGAATTGTTATTGAGCAAGATGGAATTTTGAACTGATATGGACTTGAACGAGAGTGAGGGCTTTCAAACACATAACTACATGATTTTAGGAAGAAAAAGGAAGTGTATATAAGGTTTAGGAAGCTAAAATCAAATGCAGCCTGTGAGGATTATAAAGAAGCTAGTAAAGAACTCAAGAGGGGAAGTAGGAGAGCCAGGAGGGTCCCTAAAAAGTCCTTGACAACTAGGATTAAAAAGAATCCCAAGGCATCCTATAACTACATCAAGAGCAAGAGGACTACCAGGGAGAGGGTAGGACCACTCAAGGATAAAGGAGGAAACATGTGCTTGGAAGCGGACGATGTTGGCGAGTTCCTAAATGAGTAGTTTATGTCAGAAGGACACAGAGGGTAGTAAGATCAGTGTCGAGAGTGCTAATACACTAGGGCATTTTGAGATAAAGAAGGAGGTAGTGTTGGGTCTCTTGCAGATCATTAAGGTGAATAAGTCACCAGGGCCTGATGGGATATACCCCAGGTTATTGAGAGAGGCAAGAGATGAAGTTGCTGGGGCCTTGATCAAGATCTTCATGTCCTCTTTAGCCACTGGCGAGGTCCCAGAGGACTGGTGAGTAGCTAATGTTGTTCCATTATTCAAGAAAAGAAATAGGGATAATCCTGAAAACTATAGACTGGTGAATCTCACGTCAGTGGTAGGGAAACTACTGGAGAGGATTCTTAGGGATAGGGTTTATGAGCATTTGGAAAACCATGGCCTAATTAGGGACAGTCAGTATGGCTTTGTGTGGGGCAAGCCATGTCTTACTAACTTGATTGAGCTTTTCAAGAAGGTGACAAAGGTGATTGATGAAGAGAGAGCTGTCGATGCTGTCTACATGGATTTTAGTAAAGTGTTTGACAAGGCCCTTCATGGTAGGCTCATCCAGAGCTATCACCACCCAGCTTCCCACATCAGTACCACTTCCCCCCCTCCCCCACCTACCTACCTCCCCCCGTCACCTGGATTCACCTATCGCCTGCCAGTTCATGCTCCTCCCCCTCTCCCCACCCTTTTCTTCTGGCTTCTGCCCTTGTTCTTTCTAATCCACATGAAGGGTCTCAACCCTAGATGTGGACCGTTCATTTCCCTTCATAGATGCTGCCTGACCTGCTGAGTTCCTCCAGCATTTTGTGTGTACGTGGATGAAAATGTGGATGGGTGGGTTGGTAGGTTCACAGACGATACAAAGATTGGTGGTGTTGCAGACCATGTAGGAGATTGCCAAAGGATATAGTAGGATATTGATCAGTTGCAGATATGGGTGAAGAAGTGGCAGATGGAGGTTAATCCGGCTAAATGTGAGGTGTTGCACATTGGGCGATCAAATGTAAAGGGACAGTACATCGTTAATAGCAAGACCCTTAACGGTATTGATGTACAGAGGGATCTTGGGGCGCAAGTCCATAGCTCCCTGAAAGTGGCTATACAGTTTGATAAGGTGGTAAAAAAAAGGCATAATGCATGCTTTCCTTTATTCATCGAGGCATTGAATTCAAGAGTCAGGAAGCTATGTTGTAACTTTATAAAACACTGGTTTGGCCGCATTTAGAGTATTGCATCCAATTCTGGTTGCCCCTTTGCAGGAGGAATTTGGAGGCTTTGGAGAGGGTGCAGGAGAGGCTTACCAGGATGCTGCCTGGATTAGAGGGCATGTGCTATAAAGAGAGGTTGGACAAACTAAGGTTGTTTTCTGTGGAGCAGTGGAGACTGAGCAGAGACCTGTTAAAGTTTATAAGATTATGAGAGGCATAGACAGAGTAAATAGCCGGTATTTTTTTTCCCCCAGGGTTGAAACGTCTCATACTAGAGGGCGTGTATTTAAGGTGAGAAGAGGTAAGTTCAAAGGAGATGTGCGGGGCAATTTTTTACAGAGAGTGGTGGGTGCCTGGGATGCACTGCCAGGGGTGGTCGTGGAGGCAAATACAATAGAGTTGTTTAAGAGCCTCTGAGATAGGCACATGAATGTGCAGAGAATGCAGGGATGTGGACATTGTGTAGGCAGAAGGGATTAGTTTAGTTAGGCATTTAATTACTAGGTTGATTAGTTCGGCACAACATCATGGGCCAAAGGGCCTGTTCCATGCTCTGCTGTTCTACGCTTGATGTTCTAGGATTAATCAGAATTCGACTGAGTACAAACTGAATGCGTTTAAAAATTGCCCCCACCCTGGAAGGTGTGCAAAACTAGTAATGAGTTGTGGTTGGGGATGGGGCAAAGCACTATTTAGTTATGGGCCACCCCTCTTCTTTTCATCCTTCACAGTAATACTCTATCGCAAACAAGGCCCAAGGGGCCATGCATGTTTAGCTCAGCCTTGGCCAAAATGGGCACAGCGTTTGCACTGGAGAATCTGTTTTCAGATCCTGTGCCTGGTTAGATGGTATTTGATTTAATGTTTTTAATTATTTTAAAATGTTTTAAGTCTTTTTAGGTGCATTTACTTTTTAATTTTTTTTATTCATTTATAATTTTTCTTTAATGTTTTTGAACATCAGGGAAATGCAGAACTTCTTGATAACGATGCCATTGGCAAATCTAGAGCATGAGATTTACTGGCTGTCAAAGGTTTGCCAAGGAGTTTTCTGCCCTACCCTTGTCACTTGATCACATTGTTCAAGGCTCTGCTGCATCTCAGGAACTTGCAACCTGACCAACAGCATTTGTCTTCCAGCACCCAAGAAGTGGAATATTGAGCATGGGTACTGAACCCCAGCCAGGTGAATTTGGGGCGCTATGTTCTGGAGGGGCTCGTGAAACTCTGAGGATATTCTCCACCAACATCTGCAGTGCAGGGTTTGAAAACCTGGATGTCTGCTCTCTCCAAGGCGAACCATTCTTCACTCTTTTCCAAATGAAATTTGCAAAATGACTCCTTGAAATGCTATCAAATTAGCCTCTCTGATATCATTCAAGTAAATTTTCTCTGAACTTTCACCAAGGCTTGGGAGCTTTCCATGAACTTCTGATACCAGAAGAAAGATGATATTGCAGCTGAAACCCAACTGGTGTTTTATAAAGTTTAGCATAACCTGCTTGGTACTCTGTGCCTTTCTTTGTAAAGTCAGTAATCCCATAATCCCACCTGTTTATATTTACACACACACACACACCTTAAAACTGTAGTATATTTTGCATGTTTAATTATTAATTTATCAAGGATTGCTAGCTTCACTCAACTACTGGAAGAGAAACTTTTCTCTAGGACTTCACATAGTTAAGGCTGATGCCATGCCATTCTGAGGCAATGTTGCATTGTCAACAGCAGTATATTTCAGATGAGAATTTAAGCATGTTATCATAAAAGCTGCCATGCAAAATTTTGAAGCAGAGTCGTTCTTCTAGTTTCCGGGCATCATTCGTGTCTCATTCAAAACAAAGTAACTCAGATGGAATTGTCATTTATTTATTTTTCACGGACTTTCTTGTGTACAAATGGAAAGCTGCATTGAAACTATGTTGCAAAAAAAGTTCCTTAGATCTACAGCATTTGGAAACTTCCGAAGGATGTGATTAGACACCATGAAATTGCAACCTTTCTTCATCTACAAGCTAAGTTCAACCCATCCAACAAATATACAGTTCACCCGAACAGAAATGCTGCTCCATATTCTAGTTCAATGACCCGTGGAAGCTCAAGTGAAAATTGAGCAGGGGAAGGATGAATTTAAACCCCTTTTAAGTTAAAGCAAATTATTACTTCCAATCATTTGAAATCTCTGATGGATTAGATAGTTTTGTTACTGTTGTTAGCATAGGAAGATTTTTCTCCATTAAAGAATGGGAAAGGGATTCTGTATATCAGTTTCTGTTATACTCCAATCACTTTTTTGAAATCGGCCAGTGTGTGTTGTCTAATATAACTTTCCAGGTTCTTGAACAAACTCTGAGGTATAATTTGGTGTAAGATGGTTTGGTGAGGACATGTGCCCCATGGGCCTGTTTGCCTATTGTTAGCTTTTGGTAATAGTTTGTGTAAAGTTGCACATTCAATCACAAAATGCCAAAAAGTAATTAAAAGCTGCAAATAAACCATCAGCAGTCCATATTTAAAACTCTAGTCAAAGCCTCAACTTCAAATAATTTCAATCATTCAATACAGCTTAAATATTTTGGTTTAAATTTTTGGTTCAGTCAGGTAATGTTTTTCAGTGTTTATTGGTATGGAATACAATAAGATATTTTTCATTAAAGAAACACTGAAGAAATCTCTTGACTTTCTCTGTAAAGCACAACTAAATCATAATCAGCATTAAAACAATGACAGACTTGTTTGAGATTTATCCGCATTATGTTTTTCAACAATCTCTTCATTTTGTTTGATGAAATCACTTTCTTTTTGTTTTTCACTACAGTTTCACCTTCAATGTTACTTTCTCAGCTTTTTTTCCATTTTGATGCAAGTGATCAGTTCATCCCACAAACCAAAGGGATTGTACAGTAATCTGTCTGATTTCAAAGAACCATATTTGGTATTCCTAAAGTGAAGTGAGTGAGATTGTTAGTTCTGCATGGTTGATTTTTGTTTCTGGACCTTAATTTTATCAGTGAGAAGAATGAAAAAAAGGATTTACTAAAAAGGCCGAAACTGGAGTTCTTCTTGTATTATCAGTTAAAACCAACATCAATCTCCACTGATGTTTAATTTTACGGTGTATTAGTGTTTTCAGATTGCATTCAACAACTGAATTTTATGTTTTTGTGAAAACTGAAACCCAATGAACTCCTGATATTTTTCATGAAAATATGACTACAGTAGAATGCAGTTTAACATGAATTTGTTTGGGCTTATTTTAAAGCTAAATTTAGAATTCAATCAGTTGCAATACTGAAGTGCACTTTTCAAAACGGTCTGCTTTTTGAGTGGATCACTGTCCTGTCTATTACTCTGACTGGGACCTGATTCACACAGTCCTTTCTCAGAGACTCTGATAATTTGACTGCTGGAACCCCAAATCTTCTCCAGCCCTCCTCTACCACATGGTTCCAAGATACACATATGCAACCCAGGCTGCAAGGTAGCTCCCATCTCATGGAATTGAAGGATTCCACCTTCCAGTCAATAATTAGAATGGAGAGCAATCCCATGTATGCCAGGATACATTCTGTAAAAATGAACCAGAGCTGGAATGCCACACAGGGGCTGCAATGTGGGTGAAACAGTGAGCAAGTTTTCAGTGACTGCTTAGAATGGCAAAATTTGGTGACAATGAAGTAAATCCCCAAATCTCTTTCATCAGACTTATTCAGACTTGTTTCCTGTAAATATTAAGAAGCTTTCCTTTTTAGTTAGAGAGTGCAATTATCCTTCTGAAGACTGGGAGGTAAATCTCTCATGGCATTTGGATGAGTAGCACTCAATAATATGAAATGTTCAGTTGTTACCAGATGAGAAGTTGTTCAGTATTCACCATGTAAATGAAAATATGTTGACTGAGAGTGTAATGTTAGATTTTATGAAGTCACAGAATACCATCGCAGAATGAGAGAACAGTCACAGTGGTAAGAAGCGATTCAACTTGTTAAATCCATACCAACTCAGTGCAAGAGCAATCCAGCTAGTCCCACCCCTTGCCATTCTGTTTACACTTGCAAATTCTTTCCTTTCAGATATTTATCCTGCACCCCTTTGAACAGCAGAATTGAATCTGCAACCAGTATTACCTGTGGCAGTGCATTCTACACCCAAAAGTTCTCATTTCACATTTGTTTTTTTTTTACACAATTACCTTCATCCTAGGTGTCCTAGTTCTTGATCTCTCTGTCACTGGAACCCTTTCTTTCTATCCAGTCTGTCTTCACCCTTCATGATTTTAATACCCCTCCCAGATCTCCTTGCAACCTTCTCTCTTCCTAGGAGAACAATCCCAGCTTCTCCAGTCTATCCAGTTGAGTAAAGACCCTCATTTCTGGAATCATTTTGGTAAATCTCCTCTATACCCTCTCCAAAACTTTCACATCTTTCCAAAAGTATGGCATCCAGATGAATTCATAATTCACACACTGTCAAAATAAACTAATTTTACTCTACATTAAAACCAGCTGCATCATGGCATATTGTGAGAATAGAGGAAGAATGAATTACATAATCCTGCAATTTAATCATATTGATTCTCAGCTAAATCGGTCCTTTGGTACATCAATTGTGTCCAGCTGGCAAGCTGGTTGAGAACCATGGCTTATTCGCTAAAAGGGCAAGAACTGCCTGTCATATGTGGTCTTGATTTTTTAAATAAGTAATACATTCAGATTACTGAAGATATTTGGGTCAGACTGGCTTTCTACCATGAGCCAGCCCTGCCTACTGCTGACTTATGTGGTAAAAACAGATTTGCCCTTTGTGGCTCCACTGTTATAAACTTGATTGCAGGAACCTTGCTGATCTAACTGGTGAGGGAGGGACAGTGTCAGGATATGACTATCACATGGTGAGGCAGGGTAGCTCTAGGCATTGAAACATTTGGGGAAAAAATCCTTGTTAGGCAAAAGTCATGTGCCCAGCTTAGCCAGCTGTCAAAACCATATAGTGCTTCTGAACGTCCCATTCAAAGACGATTAGAAAATCAATAAAAGAATTAAAACCTTTTTTCAAAATCATTAAGAACTGAAAAAAAATAAAGCACACCAAGACATAAGCATAGTCAAGTGACTAAAAGAATGTAAATTATCTCACACATAGCCTTGTTTTCTACAACAGTTTTTCTCCATTCAAGTGAATGGGCTCAATGTTTCTCCAGTTGGGCTAATAGTATAGGTTCAGGAGGTAGATGGGAATTTCAGAAAGTTGTGCTTACCTACCGGGATCTGTGAGAAAATTGTCGGCAAAAGTTGACCAGCAAGTTTGGAACTTCCATATCACATCAGAGTCCCAGACTTCTTGACACATGCAGCATTTTCTAGCAACATCTGGCCCTTTTTATCTGATTGACTTCTCAATGTTCCCATTTGACTCTTGTTAATATTATAAATCAAGATAGAACATGTGCATGTTAGATTTCAGGTCCCCATTTTTTCAAGTGCATCAATGTTCATGTGATTTTTACCTACTAGTTCCAGATGGCCATTTAACTCTGCTCCATGTGTATTGCTTAATTTCATTGCTTCAGCCCGATAACTAAGTTATGCAGAACCTGCAAAGCCTTTTATTGCATTAAGCACACAGATATTTTGTTGAAAATAATTGTTCCAAATTCAATCATTTCATGAGTCAATTCATCTTTACATCCCATCCTTCCAAATAATTGTGTCATGTTTTACTAAATATTTAAATGAATATCACCCTGAACACCCCATATTTTCTGACAATGTACGTTATGGCAGAATGGTATAAATAATGTATGCTTCATTCCATTCTTACCTACTTGGCATTTGTGGTGTGTAAAACTGTTTGAACTCAGTGCTGTGCAAAGAACAAATCAATATACATGTGGAGGACTGTGAACAAGACCCTTTTCTTTTACATAATGCAGACACCTAGAAAAACTAACAAGTCATTTGAAGCACACCTTAACCATACACTCAACATAAAATACAATTATGTCTGCCTGTGAAAATTAATACCCTTTAACAAAATCTACCCCATTATTTCAATGATATTATTTATAACAATGTGATTGAAAATGTAAAAAAAGCTACCATGGTTCTGTTATTTGCAGTAAAATGGCTGCTTGCTGGACAAATGAATGCCTGTTATAGATTTGAATGGCTTTATACTGGATTCCTTATACTCTGCCATCTTTATTGTGGTACATCAGGTGTGCACCCGATGAAGGGAGTCAGGTTCTCAGTGCCATCATGAATGAACTTTCTCCATTTTGAGCAGTCATGACCCAGACATTCACAGGAGTTGGTGAGATGTTGCACTGTCTCAAGGAGGCTTTGGGAACGTCTTTGAATCATTTTCTCAATCCATACATTGATTTTCTTTCCCTGACAGAGCATATCTGTTTCATAGGTCTGGTCTTGGGCATATGATCAATGTGGCCTGTCTCTCAGAGCCAGCAGAGTGTAATTAGGATCTCAGTGCTGTGGATATTGGCATAGGAAAGGATGCTGACATTGGTTTGCTTGTCCTGCTGGTGGATGTGAAGGATTTTATGGAGACAGTGTTGAGTATATCCCTCCAGAGCTGTGAGTCATCTGCTCGAGATGGTCCATAACTTGGAAGGGTATAGGATGGTGGGGAATAAACCAGGAACCAGGGACTGTTGAATACAGAAACATTCACATGTGTTTCATGATAAATTAAACAAATTAAAGTGGGTGATCAAGCTTGATGAAAAAAAAATAGAGCTGTTGCAAGCATCCTTCATAGTGTGCCAGTGGCTTTAAGGGATAAGATAAAAGAAACACCAGATGGTCTGATCAGATAAGACATTGTAACAAAATCAGCAGCTTTGGATCATTTCAATTCCAGCAATGTCTGAGAAGGACGATCAATGCATATATATATTTAAATAGTAAAGTTTTTAATAAAGCCAGTAAAATGAAGCATTTTGATGCAAGAAGTGGCTTTATGCCCACATGGTGCTAATTGTTTTCTGATTCTCGACACTGAAAATGGGCTGACCACATGACTTCAGATGAATTGTCATCAAATGTAACTACTTTCCAAATACCCTTTAGGATGCATAAGCCATTTGGGATAACTGTGCACCAGAAGTTTTCCAAAGAAAAATGCATGAGTTAGGGCAAGGACTTCAAAGCCATTTTTGATGATCTGGCATTGTAGGGTGAGGAGAAAAGCTAGAAGAAGCAATTCATGAAAAACATTTAGTTATCGTCTTTCCAAAGATGCAGTGAACATTGCTCAGTACTGAATAAAGATAAAGTAAAACTTTGGAGGCAAGGAGTTGCTTTGGTCCAAGGACTATGTGGATCCAGCCAAAGTTAAAGCAGTTTTGAAGATGTCAACCTTGACAGATGTGGAAGGGATCCAATGTTTGTTGAGACTGAGTACGTTTCTTTCTCAACTATGAGAGATGGTGATCCCACTAGAAACTTAACAAGATTTATAAATTCTTGGCATTACCTCAGATCCACTCTGTATTTAATAAGTTTAATACAGAGTGGTTCTTGGGAAATGCCATGAAGAGGTGCCTAAAACACCTAAAGTATCAGTGACCATTGTGCTGTTTCTTAGATGCTGGACCAGATCATTCTGATCCTGGCCCATGCATTGAGGTCACCACGTGGGTTAATGGCTAGCCCCATGACAAACTAACCTGTTGTCATGAGGTTCCTGAGGTCCTGCCAGTGACACCACTGCATTCCATTCACAAGGCACAACTGGCCATAAGCACCAACTAGGCCACAGACAGCAGAAGCCGAGGCCCTGGAACCTTTATTCAAAGAATCATTCAGAGGGGATACAAAGTCATTGGCTCACTGAATCTGTGTCAACCATCAAGCACATATTTACATTAATCCTATACTAATCACATTTTATTATCCTCACATTCTCCCCCATATTCTACAACTCACTAATACACTGGAGGCAATTTACAGTGGCCAATTAAACTTCCAACACTCACATCTTCAGGATATTGGAGGAAATTGGAAGAAACCCACATGGTCACAAGGAATCCATGCAAACTCCACACAGCATCAGAGCTAACAATTGAACCCAAGTCATTGGAGCTGTGAGACAGCAGCCCTATTACCTGCACCATTATGTCATCTTAAGGAAGATGTGATTTTATAATGTGATGCATTTCAGTATGAACTTGATGCAGCATTGATGCAGAATAGAAAACCAATAGTCTGTGCATTGATGGTATTAACAGAACCAGAGATGAGCAACTGCACATAATTGAGAAGGAGCTCTTGGCAATTGTGTTTGCCTGTGATAAGCTTGTACCATGTATCTACGGACGGGGCATAGTGAATGGTGAACCGAATCACTGATCATTGTAAACAATTGTTCTTGAAGTATTAAATAATTCACCCAGAATAATTCCATGAATATTGCGAAGATTACTTTGAAAGTACTGTATATAAAAAGGGAAGAGGTTGTATCGGCTGATATACTCAGTGGAGCACCCTTACCAGAGATTAGTATCTGTAATTTTATATGAGTTGGAAGAAATGAATCCAGCATGTAACACTTCCAGCCAGAGATGCACATCGGAAACTGCTCACGGGGTGCAGATCATCCAGTTCGGAAGCAACTGGCGATTGTCATTCAGGGAGAATGATTGAGGGTCAGGTCAGAGGTGCCTGAATGTCTCCTTCGTTACTTTGAATTTCAAGAGAAATGAACTATGCAGGGAAAGCTAATATTTCAGAAGATACCGTCTAGTTGTGCAAAGAGTTAGTCAGTTGCTCAAGTTTGTATTTATTAAGACCATTAGTTAAGGATAATAATTGAGTTGGTCCAAAATGCTTCAAATTATGAAGTTTGTTTGACACATCACAGCCAGGCAAGTGGTGGAAAATCTTGACTTCAACATGACATTGCGCATGAGTGCTGATCTTTGTAAGTTACATTACCATGCTCTACCTTTTGTGTATGATGGTTACAGCAAAGTTTACATCGACTACTGCTGGCAGTGCTTTGAAAAAACATTCAGAGAATTTTTGCTAGGTTTAGAATTCCAGACATCATGGTTACTGATAGTGGACCATAGTTGACATTTGTAAAATTTGCTAAAACGTGGAATTTTCAATGTGTGATAGCAATGCTGGAGTGTCTACGATCATATGTAAAGCTGAGAATGTTGTCAAAACTTTTAACAATTTGCAAGGAGTGCACTGCATCTGAATTTTCATAAGATAAGATTTCTTTATGAGTCACACGTACATCAAAACACACAGTGAAATGTATCTTTGCGTAGAGTGTTCTGGGGGCAGCCCGCAAGTGCCGCCATGCTTCTGGCGCCAACATAGCATGCCCACAACTTCCTAACTCATACGTCTTTGGAATGTGGGATGAAACCGGAGCACCTGGAGGAAACCCACACAGACACGGGGAGAACGTACAAACTCCTTACAGACGGTGGCCAGAATTGAACCCAGGTCGCTGGCACTGTGATAGCTTTACGCTAACCGCTACACTATTGTGCTATGTTAGATTGGCACAAAGTGAAATGTGAAGGAACTAGTTCTGCTGAGACTAACGAGTCAGTCATGCAAGGCACCACTTCCCACTGCAGATACACCTAGTACAAGCTTCAAGAACATAGTATATATAGAACACTACAGCACGGGAACAGGCCCTTCGGCCCATGATGTTGTGCTGAACTAATTAAATTAGTAATCAAATTCCCAACTAAACTAATCACTTCTGTCTACACAATGTCCCTATCCCTACATTTCTAGCACATTTATGTGCCTATCTAAGAGCCTCTAGAATGCCTCTATCATATTTGCCTCCACCACCAACCCTAGCAGCACATTCCAGGCACCCACCACTGTCTGTGTAAAAACAAAACTTGCCCTGCACATATCCATGTACTTACTCCCCTCACCTTAAATGCATGCCCTCTGGTATTAGATATTTCAATCCTGGGAAAAAGATACCAGCTGTCTACTCTATCTATGCCTCACATAATCTTATAAACTTCTATCAGATCTCTCCTCAGACTCCGCCGCTCAAGAGAAATCAACCCAAGTTTGTCCAACCTGTCCTTTTACACATGCCCTCTAATCCAGGCAACATCCCGGTAAACCTCTTCTGCACCCTCTCCAAAGCCTCCACATCCTTCCTGTAATGGGGTGACCAGAACTGAATGTAATACTCCAGATGCGGTCTAACCAGAGTTTTATAAAGCTGCAACATAACTTCCTGACTCTTGAACTCAATGCCTCAAATGATAAAGGCAAGCCTGCCATACACCTTCTTTACCACTCTATCAACCTGTGCAGCCACTTTCAGGGAGCTATGAACTTGGACCCCAAGATCCCTCTGTACATAACCACTGTTAAGGGTCTTGCCATTAACAGTGGACTGTCCCTTTACATTTGATCTCCCAAAGTGCAACACATCACATTTGGCCAGTTAAATTCCAAATGCCATTTCTCTGCCCACATCTGCAACTAATCTATATCCCGCTGTTTTCTACGCTGTCCACAATACCACCAATCTTCATATTGAATGCAAACTTACCAACCCACCCATCTATGTTTTCATCTAGGTCATTTATATATATTACAAACAGCAGTACAGATCCCTGCAGAACACCACTAGTCACAGACCTCCAGCCAGAATAAGTCCCATCGACCACTACCCTCAGTCTTCTATGGGCAAGCCAGTAAACAATGAAATTTTATTCTTTTAAGCAAAAAGATGTAAAGCGGTCTATGACCTCACTAAGTAAATGCCGTTGCAGTGAGCAATAAGGTAGATTTATGAGTAGATTGATTTATTTACTGTGTTATGGAGAGTTCTAGACTGAGTCTTTGTGAATCAGAAAAACAAAGCATCTGTAAAAATGCTGGTCTCCCTTAGTTTTATGCAACTCATTTATTTTACTTGAAGTAAAAGTAAATTTCTCATTTGTAACTACACTTATAATTAAAGAAGAATTGACACAACCGTGAGGAAGGACAGGGATTAATTTTAAATTTTATGTCTCCTCAAGTGGCAAATCATCCAATTTGGTTTTAGCAGTGTATGTTGGTGGATTGGTGACTTGGTCAGGAACTCAGCAATCAATTGTTCATCAAAGGTCGATCAGTCAACTATTTTAAGGAAGCTGTGTGCATCTGTATTAATTAGGCTTTTATATGTCATATGACAAGGTGAGAATTCTTGGCCGAGGGAATTCCATCAGGTAATTGCTGGTGAGCTGGCCAGTTCCACAAGCCGAATGTAGAAGCCACGAGGAACAGAAATGGTTCCTTCAATAAATTCCCATGATGTCCAACTTACTGAAGATCCTCAGTTCATTCAAGCACTAATTCCTTATTGATCTACAAAATGATATCACATTCACCTACATCCCCCTTCCTCACATCCTCGTTACCATCATACAAAACTTAGCTTGTTATGATATTGAGTGTACCATTCGAGAGCTCGAAATTTGTCAAGACTTTAAGTTCTATCTAGCACTGTCACGAACCAGCAACAAAAGAAACACACTGAGCATGATTCAGTGTTAAAAACTATTTTATTAATTACTACTTATGATAATACGTAAAATACAAGTAAAAATGTTAGTATGTTAGAATTCAAAAATGTTAAACCTTGAACGTTAACCCCAAAACTAAACTCGTCGTGTGTGTGTGTGTGACAAAGTCCAAAACTCCCAGTTCAGGAATGGTTCTTAAAGTTCAGTTCCACAAGCCATAAGGTGAAACATGAGCAAGGGCTTCTTCAACAACCACCGTTGTCAGAAGATAAGACGTAGATGTAGAGAAACAGAGAGAGTAAATACGAAATCCAAATGTTCCACGATGGAACCCAAACGACACTTCAGTGTTTACTCGGTAGTGACTCCCTCACCCCGAAAAGCATCCGAATCGTGGTCGTCCACACACAAATACCTGTTTCCTTCTACAGGTCAGCAACAAAGTGAACTCCACCGGATTACTTCCAACTTCCATACATGGATTTCAGTGGCAAACACAGTTATTGTTTCTCATCCATCGATAGAGAAAACAAGCAGGCTGGTGTCTCTCTCCCTTCTCTCTCTCTCTCCTTCTTCTTCTTCTAACTTCTTCAACAAAGTCATTACATCCTTTATCTTCTATTGACGTAAGCACACCCCACACACACAAACACACACTCTCTATCTTAAAGGGACTTTCACTGAGTCCGTAACAGTACCCTCACTAAAGGGAGATTATACTGTATCAACCTACACTTCAAGGACTAGTTTACTTCACTACTTTAGTCTCTGCAGAAAGGTCTAGCTGTCAATAATCACTCTTTCGAGCCATGGGTTCCTCCTCCCAACCAAGGAGAAGATGCTTCCAGCTAATGAAGCAGTTTAAATACAGTTTATTTTATTTTAAGTGAGACACGTTTAATAAGTAATTCTTAACAATGACTTGTAACTTGCAATGGGTTTCCAAACACAATTCTTACAAGCTAAAATGTCATACCAACGAGTTGCAGACAAACAAGTTGTTTGTAACAAAAACCAAAGGCTGAGGCATGAATTCTAGGTCTTCTTTCTGTAACCCCTTCTCTGTCAATTTTTACCTTGACTGCTTTCTAACAGTTATGCTGTTTTTTCACTCAGTTGACATCATTGGCATGTGATGTTTTATCAACCACATTTTCAGGCCAGGTGACTGGAATGTTTAATTAAGTAATGTGGATCCCATTGTTCTCTTGTATACTGTATGTTAAGAGGCTGAGCAGGGAATATTGGTTAGAAGTTTAACTTAGCAAACAACAAACATCTTGAGCCTTGGACAATTTCTACTGGTTTTGCAAAAGGGATTTTACCTTAATGAGCAACCACTTCTTGACCTTTGGACAGGTCATACTGCTGTGCTAAAAAGCTGAGGTTAGCAACAAATCTTTTTTGGGGCCTGGAAAGTGAATATCCATCACAAGCTGGCATCTGCTCCACATAAATCATGGTTTCTCATTGTGAACTGTCTCTCCGAACATACCTTCTTCCTGACTCTGACGAAATATGGTGGCCCTTGTGTTTGCCTTCCTGTTTTTTTTTATGTGACCAGTCAGTTTCTTCTTTCTCTCCCATTCACCTGTTCTCTACTTTTTTACTATTTGTCTCCTTGTCCTTTCCTCCCTCCTTCAGCCAGAATCTCTCACCTGTCATCACTTGAGTTATATTTTTCCTGTAGGCTTTGGCAATATTTGTGTGCTGCAATCTTAGTGACCTGTAAGTTACTTTGTGCACCAATTCCCCATTAATCCATAAAATGGCTCCACACACTTACCAAGAGTAAGGGATTGTCCTGATACTGTGTGAATGTTTTCATTTATCATTGTTTGCCAATGAATATAATGAGCAGTACAAAATCCAGCAAGGATTATTGACAAACAAAACAACTAATCAAATCACTACAGATGTGCAAACTTATTTATTAAAATTTCACCACAATTGGATGAAGATTGTAGACCATGCACTGAACATTGTAGACCATACATTAGAGAGCTCCTGTTGATTTATTTCTGAATGTAACCAGACAATGCACAATACATCTGTTGAAATTTTTGTACTTTGGACCAAGTCATTCATTGTTCATAGCTCATAACACTGGATTTTCATTAATAGCAAAGACAATAAAAGGGAGGCACTCTTCACATGAGATCATACTGTGGAAACAAAAATGGATTTTGGTAATTTATCCATCATTGATGAACAACCAGCCAACATTAGACTTGTACCCGACTGTCAAAGTGAATGTTTTGTTTTGTTCATCTCCTGACATCCAAATTAGTTATGTGGATTCAAACAAAATCTGACAAATCCTGAAAAACAGTGCTATTTTATAAAGAGATGATTTTAAGTAAACAATGGCCAGAAAACAATACATGAAGTTCTATTTCATTCTGCTGTAAGCACATATAAATTGGTTATTTCTGGGGTGGAATAGGATTGGAAGGATTTTGAAGTCAAACCACCCAACTTGAAATATTTGACTGGGCAACACCAGTCCCAATCTGGACACCTTGAAAGTGTTATTTCTACATCACAAGGGCATGACATGCCTTGATTTCCTGTGCAACACTGTTTCAGAACATTACCTGGGACACTTGGTTTCTGGCTCAACCACTAACCACCCATCCCCTCTCCTCTGTGACACTATCGTTCCAACCTCTCACACCTCCATCCTTCCTCCCACCACCCAATCCCACTGCACAAAGGGAAGAGTTACTCCCACCCCACCAGCATTATTTTGCAAAGAAATTTAAGCCCATAATCTTCCAACTATTTATTTGAGAGCATAATAGTGACATGTCTAACTTTTTTTGGTGGTACAGTTAAAGTCATGTAGGATTTTGAAATCTGTTACACAACAACTCATAAATTGAGGGGATTTGAGATAATCAATTAATTTGACAGTGAGGCCATGAGGAAGATCTTCGTCCTCTTGGTCCAAAGTGTATAGATCATGCTTCTTTTCAGTGAGATGTTGTACAGGATTATATGAATTAGTTTGGGCTTCCCACATTCATGTCCACACAACATCGTCTATTAATAGCTGCTGGAGTATTTATTGGACTTTGTTTAGCATACAAACTTGTCTTTCTGCAAGCACAACCTGCTTCTCCACAGTTAGGAATATATTTTGACTTTGAGCTGATACACAAGGAGGGATATGTATTATATTTTCTGCAGGGCTTTTTTTCAATGCTTAGAACATAGAAAAGTACAGCGCAGGAACAGGCCCTTCAGCCCACGATGTTGTGCTGAACGTATTAAATTAGTAATTAAATGCCTAACTAAACTAATCCCTCCTGCCTACACAATGCCCATATCCCACCATCCTCTGCACACTCATGCTCCAATCTAAGAGCCTCTTAAATACCTCTATCATATTTGCCTCCACTACCACCCCGACAGTGCTTCTTCAATTCAGCCACAGCTCTAGTTTCAGGTTTCTGATGTAAGATCTCTTTAGGGCATTTAATCTCCTGCCCAGCCCCCAAACCTACACAATAACAGGAATTGAAATCCCCACACCCCCCACCCCCTCATGTATTAATATTATTGGTCCACAAAAGACTTGGATTCTCTCTGGCTTATCTTTTAACATAGACATTTTAACATAGACTAACTATCTGTTCAGCACATAATACTTTACTCGGAAGATCTGTGGAATGACTTTCAACTGTCCAACTTAGATGGATTTAACAGGAGGTATTCTTTCAACATCATACTTTCCAGGATTGTAAGAACACACAGCTATCTGACCTGTCATGGTTTAATCCAGAAGGAAGAGCTAAAATAGTGCAATATTGACCAAAGTCCTCTCCAACGGAGGCGAGGTTAAAATCCTCCCCCAACAACTAAAGATGAAATAGCCTATGAAGCAGACTGGAAGACCAACTGTGTAGAAACAATACAATACATGACCAACAGGTATTTAAAGGATAAAGTTGCTGCCTGGCTAAATCTTCATAATTGTTTCAAAAAGCATTGCACAAAACACAGATAGTTGTTCCTCCCCTCCCATATTTGATCCATAATTGAATTTGAGAAAGATTTTGTTTGGATGGAGAACTGGTTGAACTAAAAATCACAAAAATTAAGGATAAAAACTCGGCACAGGATTAAATCCTCATTATGAAATGGGAAACAAAGAACTTGTGGGAGCTGCAAGGTCCAAATGTGGAGAATCAGGTTCCAGTGCTAACCATCTGTATACTGAAATCAAATGTAAATTTAATATATTTGCCTTTAACACAAAAGTATGGAGAGTAGGATAGAGAGAAAACTCAACTAACAACATACAATAGCATTTACAATGATAATACAGTCAGACATACCAATAGCGAGTGGAATTTTACAATGATTGTAATGTGCTGCACCCAGCCTGAAAAAAATGTATCACAAATGTCACTGTGCGAAGAAAATGACACTGGGAACTTTAAAAAGGGACCTTATGTAATCATCAAGGTGGCAAAGTAATTTTAAAATGTTAACTGAAGCATAAATTATAGAGCCAGGACAACAAAATGTAAACCTCTCGAGGCAATGCTGAGGTTTGTAATGCACAGGGGAAGGAAGGATAATATTTGGAATACTGATTCAGTCGGGAAACCAAAACAGAGTAAAGATGCGCCTAATTTGTAGAACAATGCAAAGATAAAGCAACAACATCAATCCCATGTAAATTATAAAGAATGACCAGAGTTATAGAAAAGTAAGTTCATCAGTGCTAGAAAGGAGGCACTGCCCAAGCCCCAGACCAGTTGGTTGGTCATCTTCAGGCTCGAGTGTTCAGCAGTGGGATGGGAATTGCTGTGCAGAAGACTGGAATTGGGTGATGCAGAGAACAGGTTGGGAGGGTGCTTGAGGGTGTGGGGTTGGGGGATGGGGTCTGATGAGAGGCCTGAAAAGGAGTTGGTGAAAAAAAAACAGAATGTGTTGGGGTGCAGGGAACAATAAATCAAAGAGAATCAAGAGTTCTGAGGGGGAAGGAGATGAAGGGGAAATGGAGAAGGTGGGATCACTAGAGAGGGAATCAGGGAATGGCAAAGGAAATACTGGAATAATTCGAAATCAGGATGTCAGATAAAAGGTCAGAGGCATAGCAACAGACCTGTGGAAAGGAAGAGGAGATATCTGAGGGCCAGGAGCACATTGCCTTGGCAAGGGATTGGTGAAGGAGTGTGGCGATGGGATGATGATGATTTCTCTACAGACAACCAGATAAATAAAGGAATCTGCCTGAAGAAAGACTGACGCCTGTGATCCTTGGATGGAACCCAGGCAGGGATGCATCCTTTATCCAATGCCTAAGCAGGCTTTGACTTTCAGTTAAGATGTGCTCCAAAAGAGGTTTGAGGAATTCATGAACTTAAAATGCAATGTTAAAGTTTTGTGCATTAACATTGCTTTAGCAGAAGCTCTCATGTAAATATGTATCATGAACATGTATGATCTATTAAGAGATAAGATTTTAGATAAAGTTTGGTGCTGATGGGCATTGCTGAAGAATTTCTAGACCAGACAGTTCTAATGGAGGAAGAATTTCTTGATCAAATCTTACAATATATAATTACAAACCATATGCAGAAGTATAACTGGGACAGCTCGTAGCACACTGCAGAATATACTGTGGAATGATGACTGTAACACACATATTAAAATATAATGAACAATTTCCTCTGTCCCTTGCAGCTGGAAGTTGTTTGCAGGGCAAATGGAAACTGTCATAATAATAAGCAGTCATACAAAATGTGGTGCCTCGTCATTGCTTTTATCCGACGTCTGAAGAAAATGTTTTATACCTTCAGAAAACTTTCCTGCATTAAAAATTGACTAAACCACAGTTTCAAAAAGGAGCAGCAAGGATCTGTTTTCTTTATATGTGAAAATGTTGCAAGGAAAGGTGTAAGGTGACTTTGGGTTTTAGGTTTGCTGTTGAAATTCTTGGAACTGATTCATTGGCACAGATTGGTTTTTCATCTTTGATGAATGGTAAGTCACAGGCAAGAGTGCACAAATTGCAAATTGGTACTCCTGGAAGGTCTCAGAAATGTAGGGGTGATGATATAACATTAATTCACTGCTAATAAGTTTCCTGACATACAGCACTATCTTTGGCACATATCCATAAATTAATGTGTGATACAAAATGCTCATGTGTTCATTGCATGTAAAGATTACAAGGTTTTAATGGTATAAAAGAATCTTTAAACCACAAAAGTATTGCAAAAGGGATTTTTCTTTAAATTACATTTTCTCTTTGAAAAAGTAGATGAGTGACTAAAAGAGGCTTTCAGTGTTGATAGACTGTGCACTTAGAGATACTTTTAACCAGCCTTAAAGCACTCAAACATCCCCAAAAGCAGATACTTTATAAAGAATGAAGTTTTAAATGCAACCCACTTCAAACCTGACCACTTCTATTTTTAAAGGAGGCAGGGCAGGTGACTTAAGTCTAGGGAGCGTGGGAGTGTGGGCAGGGAAAGGATTCTGTCATTTTTTTTTAAATTATGAACCTCAATGGCAAAAATGTTTGATCTTTTCCAGTTTTGACATTGCCCAGTCATGTTTCCTGGGTTTCAGGAAGGCCTGCAGATGAAGGGCACATTACTGGATATAAAGGGGAACAGCAATGCATCCCCTTGTGTTCAACAAACAACCTCACTAACCTTATGAGCAGTTGGTGCTCCCACCCACTAACTCCACTGAGATCTGATGACCTCCTGCTATCTGCCCTGGCTACAGTTGTCCCTGTATACTATCCCATGTCTTCCACTGCCCTGGCAAATGAATTCCAGAAATGGTATTCAGATTCTGAGCTAAATTCAGTCGGACAAAAGGAAAACCTTTCTTTTACCTTTCCAAACCAATAAATTCCGCTCCTATTCCCTCCACAACTCCCTGTTAAAAATGAGGTCTTTGCTTTCCATTTGTAATCATCAACAAAAATAAAATCACAGATTTCAGTAATCACAGTAATTCCCGCTCTGTGAGCAGCCAAAACTGAACTACGGTTATTAACAATTTTAAATGAATACCACTGCTTACCTGAAATGAAAATGCTGAGCATTCAATCTCTGTTTAAATTACAGTTTTTTGCAGAAATCAAAGAAATGTTGAAACCTTCAATAGCATAAAAAGACAACATTTTGCTGAAACGCTAACTGTATGCTAGGACATTTTGCGAGTTTTTTCCAGCAATCATTTTGAAAATATTCATTTTGTGCTCTGGATTTTAAAATAGTTTAAGTATTGGGGTAACTTGGTGTCAAAAAGATTACTATCAATGGCCGAATTTAATCACTTCATTATAAAATATGCACTTTAGATATTGTTTAATTTGATTAAAGTGTGATTTTTGGAATTAAGAAACTTCAGTAATGACAGAAAAAATATTTTTATCTCTAATAGCATTTTCAGCAATTTTATTGGTTATGTAATCTTTGATGACTTGACATTTACCCATTTCGGTAATGACAACATAACATTTTAATGTTAAGTATTGACATTAAAAGTGTAATTCAATCATGATACAGAAATATAGCTATAATAAAATAAAAAGATAAATAGAGGTGTTTTATACATGCATAGCAAGTATAGCTCAGTTCTCCACTTCAAATATTGTAGCCATTCTGAACGCTTTTAATTACAAACATTAAGCAGCCAATGGGATTCTTCTCTGGTCTGTGGTCCTTGCCAGCACTATGAATGATCTGCAAACTATTATTGGCAGTAACAAGCAATTAACCAAAGACTAACAGGGCCTTTAACAGCTCTGCACAATCTGATTAAAGTCACTGCTGCAGCTCCAGAGAGCATTTTAAAGTATTTTAACAATGGTCTCATTTGTTTGGATCATTTGGGGTGCATTACACTGTATCCAGGGAAGGGCCATATGCTCTATCATATCACTAACAAGAGAGACATCAATGTACATGAGCTACAGTCTCCAGTGGGCAAGCAGATCAAAGTAGGAGTGGACTGCTGGGGAAGATATACTGCTGAGATGGGTGTATTCCTGATCCTGCTCTGTTGCAAAGCAGGAATTTTCAGAGAGGTTAAAAGGTTGTTTAATTTTTACAGAAAAGATCAGGAAAGGAATTTGGGGTTTCTTAATTCTGGGAATCGAAAATTAGTTTGGGGATGACTTCCTTGATAGAACCACTAAAATAGACTCCAGTTACAGAACGAATCGAGATGGATTTAAATCATGTCTTACCTTGTTCTTTTCATCCTAGGCATTGGGCCTGGCTCAGTGGTCATACTTTCCCCTTTAAGGTCCAGCAGGTTAATTCCTGTCACCATTAAAGAACAAAATTGGAGCTAAATCACTGTGGATAGAATATTAAGTCAAAACTCTGACAGCTCTCTCAAATTAATGGCAGAGATCCAATGAAACTTTGAAATTTGGCATCCTGCCTGAGGTATACTTTTTAATGTCACTAACACAGCCTATCTGGCCTTTTATCTCAAAGCTATATTGTTAGATTTTGCTGTACACAAATGAACAATAGAATTTCATACATTGTAATTGTAATTAAGTTTTGGATACTAGTAACTGCCGTGCAGTACTTTGGATATCCAGAGGTAAAAAAGGTATTACATCAATACAATCTCCTTCTCTTCTTTCCTGCTCCCATTCCTCTTATCCACCCATCAGTTAGGAATCCTTGGTGTTATAGTGCAGAAAATACATTTCCCATTCATGTCCCTATTACAATGAGGTAAATATGGTCTTGCCTCTTGAGGATTTGGTTCTGTTTGTCTGGCATACTGAACCATACCCTTTTCTCCAATATTTGTTCACCAGCAAGAGAAACCTTGGGATCTTTTAAACTCTTCTAAAGTGCATCAGAAAATAGAATGAAGTAAGAAAACATGATGCTTGTTATGTTGATGTGAACTTTAATGTTCTAAAATTGTACTATACTCATCTGAAAGTGAAAATGCACTCAAGCAATCCATACTGTGAATGCAACTTGTTATTAAGGAGAATTTAAAAATAAAACAGGCTTGCAAATGGAAGAATTGACTGCAATGGTAAGGAAAAAAAATATTTTATTAAAATCTACATGCTGTAGGGTACACCATTATATATTAACATAGTTGAAGACAATGAACTGATGAAGGAGCTTTCAAGTTAATTTCCTTATTAATCAAATCTCTTAGTGATATCATTTTCTGCTGCAGTGAGCTTAGAATATCAATGGTACATACTGTTAATAATGGCTGGAAATACAGCTATGTACCAATAATCACAATACCTCAATCATCACAGTTGTGAAAACTGTACTTATGTTGAAAAATAATTACAAGTAACTCCGAACTCTTGCTTTTATCCTCAGGAATAACTCAGTATATGTAATTGTGACTGTTATTTCTTCCCTAGCTGATTTTAAAATGTATCAATACAAATTCCTCTGGATCAGGAGCTTTGTCAAAATTAAACTTAAAAATGATTTAACATTTCATAGATTCGTAGAACAGTACAGCACAATACAGACCCTTCAGCTCACAATGTCATGCCGACCTTTAAACCTCACCTAAGACTATCTAACCCCTTCCTCCCACATATCCCTCTATTTTAAATTCCTCCATATGCTTATCTAACAATCTCTTGAATTTGACCAATGTACCTGCCTCCACCACCACCCCAGGCAGTGCATTCCATGCACCAACCACTCTCTAGGTAAAAAACCTTCCTCTGATATCTCCCTTGAACTTCCCACCCATTACTTTAAAGCCATGCCCTCTTGTTTTGAGCATTGGTGCCCTGGGAAAGAGGCGCTGGCTGTCCACTCTATCTATTCCTCTTAATATTTTGTACACCTCTATCATGTCTCCCCTCATCCTCCTCCTTTCCAAAGAGTAAAGCCCTAGCTCCCTTAGTCTCTCCTCATAATGCATAATCTCTAAACCAGGCAGCATCCTGGTAAATCTCTTCTGCACCCTTTCCAACGCTTCCACATCCTTCCTATAATGAGGTGACCAGAACTGGACACAGTACTCTACATGCGGTCTAACCAGAGTCTTATAGAGCTGCATCATTACCTCACGGCTCTTAAATTCGATCCCTCGACTTATGAAAGCTAACACACCATAAGCTTTCTTAACTACCCTATCCACCTGTGAGGCAACTTGCAGGGATCCGTGGATATGGACTCCCAGATACCTCTGCTCTTCCACACTACCAAGAATCCTGCCATTAACTTTGTACTCTGCCTTGGAGTTTGTCCTTCCAAAGTGTATCACCTCACACTTCTCCAGATTGAACTCCATCTGCCATTTCACAGCCCAGCTCTGCATCCTATTGATGTCCCCCTGCAATCTTCGACAATCCTCTACACTATCCACAACACCACCAACCTTTGTGTCATCTGCAAACTTGCCAACCCACCCTTCTATCCCGTCATCTAAGTCATTAATAAAAATCACAAAAAGCAGAGGTCCCAGAACCAATCCTTGTGGGACACCACTAGTCACAGCCCTCCAATCTGAATGCACTCCCTCCACCACAACCCTCTGCTTTCTACAGGCAAACCAATTCTGAATCCACATGGCCAAGCTTCCCTGGATCCCATGCCCTCTGACCTTCTGAAGAAGCCTACCATGTGGAACCTTGTTAAATGCCTTACTAAAATCCATTTAGACCACATCTACTGCACTACCCTCATCAGTCTGTCTGGTCACCTGCTCAAAGAACACTATCAGGCTTGTGAGACATGATCTGCCCTTCATTTAACTTTATTATTATCTGTGGTTATATCATACTCAAAAAATAAATGCAGGCTGTTAATTAAAATTATTTTAATCTGCAGGCTCTACATTTAGCAATTATGCCACAAAATTTGTTCATTGCGAAATAGATGTGTGCAATTGATATAAGGCACAGCATTCTCAACCAAGCTATCATGGACCAAATCTTTTAACACATCTTATTAAAAATACAGCACTAATTGGCATTAATTCAAAAACCTCTCTAAGGTCATTAAGAGTGTGGCAATGGAATCATTATGAAAATTATGAGGAGTTGTAAACAATATTGCTGCCTGTGACATGGATGATCTCAAATTGCTTGAAGCTCTCATTTTCCAAGAGTTGTAATTGCCACACCCACGGCAGGATGAGGAAATACGAAAGAAATCAGTAAAATTACAATCTCATGTTAGCCCTTCAATTTAACTGTCAAGATCATCCCCTGATTGACTGAGCAAAGGTAGAACTTACTAAAAGTATACCATACTGTTTAAGTGTTGCTGTTAAGAGTTCTGATTAAAGTCTAATCACTGCAAATTGCTATTGCACTTTGCAAGCTGGTTCTGAAATGGGAGCCAAGCTGGCACCGCAGACACTTACCTGAATCCATGGCTTAACAAGATGCCATTTAATGAAAGGGTAGTCACATACTGTGAAATGCAGTTTTAAGATCGTGAAAGCAGCAGTTAAATTAAACATTAAAGAACCTTTACTGATGCAGCAGCTTCTCAATAAGACCAGGGCATTTCAAGTTTGCATTCCAAGGGTAAAAGGCCTTTTCACCTGAACATTTAATTGACAATCAAATGTAGTGGTACATTTCCTGAATAGTATTTGACTAGAAGTAATTATGACTGAAAAAGTAAATGGAATTACTAGCTTTTCTTGAAATAGTAACTCCTGAGTCTGAATTAATTAAAATAGGTCTGCAAAACATGTCAGTGTCAGTTGCACTAAGCTGGTACAAAATGCTGGGAAGAAAATTTTCTGATCTGGGCAAATATTCTGGGGGTGGGGGTGGATTCTCATTTTCTCTATGCATGATGACAATGTATTGATGCAGCACATGACCGGGATTAAAGAATACTTCATCCTATCTGTCAGCATCAAAACCAGAGTGAAAATTATTATGAAGAATGAGAGAATTCCCTTCACCAATTTACAGATGTACAGCTATATTTATTTTTCACTGACACACCTATAGTCCCTTTTACAGACAGGTCTCTGGTCCACACTATACCAAATACTCCAGAGCCAACAGTGAGTCTGTTCTCTTACCATGGTTTAGAGCTGCAGCCTGCAGAGAGAGCAGAACAATAATAATGTGGCGGTTAGCGTAACACTATTACAGCGCCAGCGACCCGGGTTCATTTCTGGCCGCTGTCTGTAAGGAGTTTGTATGTTCTCCCCGTGTCTGTGTGGGTTTCCTTTGGGTGCTCCGGTTTCCTCTCCCATTCCAAAGGTGTAAGGGTTAGGAAGTTGTGGGCATGCTATGTTGGCGCCAGAACATGACAACGCTTGTGGGCTGACCCCAGAACATTCTATGCAAAGGTGCATTTCATTGTGTGTTTCGATGTACATGTGATTGTTGCAAAAGGTTTTGAATGACTATCTTCCAATTTCGGTATAGGTAGGTGAGAAAAAAAATTCTTAATTTGTAACCCATTGAACTTCACTGTATATTTACCGAACATGGAACAGGAACAAAATCAGTGTTCAGCTGCTTAGCTCAGGTCTTGATGTGGATGATAATGAATTAAGAACTTGCTTTGGTATTTTTATAACAGATCATCTGGGGAAATCTAGTGTGATCAACATCTTGCTGTGTTTCTAGCTGCGTTTCCAGCTGCTCACTGGCAGAGCGTCCATAAATTAATCTTTAAGTGAAGTCCCCTGCTTCAAATTTAACCTACTTTTAAGTGCTCCAGACAGAGAGAACAGGGAATCCACAGCTCCAGTGCAGCTGATTTTGTTTATTTCCCATAATCTGTTGGCATCTTTCTGAGACTGATCCCTTACAATCAAATTCCACCCCTTCTCCACCTCAGGACACCTTCAGTGAACATCCCCTTGACTTATGATCATCAACCTCCCTGCTTCTGCCCACGACCACACTGATGACCTTCTTGCCTCACTAACCTCTTCTCTCCATCTTTCCTCCATCTCCTCCATGAAGCCAGATTTCTACCAACCCTCCCCATCCATCCAAGATCCACAATGCTTCCCTCTTCCTCCGAGCTTCTTGGCGGCAGCCTTTCCATCCAGTGGACAGCCAGCCATAGTACAGAGGTAAAGCACAGAAATGAAGTCCTGCCTTCAGATTCAGCAGGACCTCAGATAACCTGCATCTCTGAGTGACGCTGTAGAACCCAATGCCTGGAAATTGGACTCATTGTCTCCAATTTTCATACATATGGCACAAATACAAAACGATTCTGAACTTGATTTGAAGTGTTCCCATCCATATCCTTCTGACACCTGCCTGTCGGGAAAACAATCCGGACACTTCCTGTCACCCTCATGCCCAGTCACACTCCCTACACATGATGTTGCCATCAGTATGCATATCCATTAATTGGTACCTAACAGAATTCTCCCACTTTAGGTAATCCCCACCCCCATTCCCCACAAATCCACCCCCCACCCCCCCACCACCATGTTTCTTCTCTTCTTCCCTTTCCTAGCCTCCTTTTTTTTCCTCTCTCTTCTTCTATTTGACCTATCCCCCGGTGGATCTGCTCTCCCCTCCTCCCCCACACCTGCCTATCACTGTCTCTTACCTGCATCTACCTATCACCACCCTGTGCCCACCCCGCCTCCCCTCTTTTGTCCACCCATCACTGCTCTGCTTTTCCCTCCTATATATTGGGCTTCCCCCTTTCCTATCTTCAGTCCTGAAGAAGGGTCCTGACCCGGAACATTGACCGCCTGCTTTTCTCCACGGATGCTGCTTGGCCTGCTGAGTTCCTCTAGCATCATCATGTTTTTCATCTAGATTCCAACATCTGCAGTCTTTTATTTCTCTGGTACCTCACAGAAATTAGATCACAAAGTCTCTATTTATGACCTGTTAATTCACAGTCCAACAAGTAGTCCATCACACTAACAGTACTGAATCCTGAAAGGTTTAAAGTGTGCCTGCTGTGACATGACTTTATTTAAATCCTCCCCAATTCATTTTAATATATTAAAAATCTCCTTGGTGAGCACAGATTGAGGCACCTGTGGACTGATGCCGCTACACCGACAGTGGGGGCTGGGCTCTGTCCACGGCACAGGACGCAATCAACCTCTCCATGTGTTGGGGGCTCACCTCTGCAGACATACATCTTATTATCCTCGTCTCTTGTTTTCCATGATCTTGAACTTTCACCACGATCTCCCTGACCCTCTTGTTTACCTTCACCTGCAGACGGGCAACACAGTGGAGTGGCCCAACCAGGCCAGACATCAGAATGGAACCCAGATGGGCTGTGCCATAGCAGTAGGGGTGTCGGACATAATCACTACACTGTTCAACCCCAGACAACCCTGATTTTTTCCCTCCACCATCAATTTTCCCCCACTACCTCCATTTCCTACCTTCCCACTCTATTTTACCCCTTCTTACTCCTCTATTTGCCCTTCAGCATGTGACCACCACAGCAAGAACTTTTCAGCAGCACGGCTCTGATTCCCAGCAGGCGCCAGGCCAACGAGACACCAGCTGGGAGCTCAGGCAGCAGCTGCCGTCTGCAGAGAGCAAACCATGATACTGATTTCTTAAAGCAAGGATGTCCCAAGTTCAGGCTTTTTTGGTCCATGAGTCTTGGACTTCCACAGAGGTTCTGTGGAGTGTGGCTGTTTGAAACTGTCGGGGAGACAGGTGACAGTGGATGTGTCACTGGGCTCTGGTGATGGAATACACAAGCAGTCCAACCTTGTTGCAATTACCCAGCACTATGCTGGACAGTCACCTCTCCAATCCTGTGCCAGGTCAGACAAGTGAGACGAGACCACAACGATTTTGGATTCCAAACCTGTGAGTAAGGAGGCAAAGAGGAAGGCAATTTTTTTGACATTATTTTACTTCAATATTTATAATCATTTCTAAGTGTTTTGAATCAATTTTTAATAAATAACATTATAGTTTTTAAAGTTCTCGATCTCGGAAACTTTTTAAAAATATTAATATGTCTCAGAGCTTTGACACCAAGCCAGAGCTCTACTTCAAACTTGGCCTTCTGTCAAAGGCTATCAGAGGCATTCCAGGGGCAAGGCCTCCACACCATGACCTCACAGTCTGACTCTAGCATGTGTAGAGCCACCTAGAACAGAACAGGTGAGCGCAGGCAGGTGGAGACCGAGTTCAGCAACCTGATGGAGTATTGAGTCCAGCAAGATCCAATCCACTATGTTTTTTTTAAACCAGTCCAAATATTTATGGAAGCTTGCGTCATAAGTATCTTGCAGTCAGACAGCATCTGTGGGAAGAGAAACAGAATAAATGTTTCACGTTAAATCTCCTTCATCAGAACTGGAAAAGTGAGAAAATAAGTTTGATTTAAGTTGCAGTGATGATGGAGAGGGAATACACAACACAAAGGGGAGGTCTCTCATAGGGTGAGGTATTGGTATTGGTTTATTATTGTCACTTGTACCGAGATACAGTGGAAAAACTTGTCTTGCATACCGATCGTACAGGTCAATTAATTACACAGTGCAGTTACATTGAGTTAGTACAGAGTGCATTGATGTAGTACAGGTTAAAAACAATAACAGTACAGAGTAAAGTGTCACAGCTACAGAGAAAATGCAGTGCAATAAGGTGCAAGGTCACAACAAGGTAGATCGTGAGGTCATCGTCCATCTCATTGTATAAGGGAACTGTTCAATAGTCTTATCACAGAGGGGTAGAAGCTGTCCTTAAGTCTAGTGGCACGTGCCCTCAGGCTCCTGTATCTTCTACCCAATGGAAGAGGAGAGAACGGAGAATGACCCATGTGCATGGGGTCTTTGATTATCCTGGCTGCTTCACCAAGACAGTGAGAGGTAAAGACAGAGTCCAAGGAGGGGAGGCTGGTGTCTGTGATGCGCTGGGCTGCGTCCACACCTCTCTGTAGAAAGCCATTTAGTTAATCGATTAGTGAGAGAAATTAGAAAAACAGAAAAAAAACAGGCACTTGAAGATAGAAATGAAAAGGTGAAAGTTAGAAATGTCTGTGGAGAGAGAAAAACTGAAGTACAGATGGATGACCTTGCTGATGGATGGCCACTGATACAAAGAGAGAAAGCAAGCTACCTGAAGCTGTTGAATTGGATACTGAATCCCAAAGATTGCAATGTGCCTTGATGGAAGATGAGGTACCGATCCTCAAGCTAATGTTGGGCTTCATCGGAACTGTCATGTTGCAGTCTTTGGGGCTCACCAAATTTAAACATTTCAGGCAACTCACATTCTCCATTTGCACATAACAGCAAGGGTCCCAGCAACAAGCCTTGCAGTACATGAATGGTCACGAGCTTCCAATTGCAAAAGCAGCCCTTCACCATCACCTTCTGCCTCCAACCACCGAGTCAGTTTCAGATCCAATGTGCCAAATTGCCCTGGATCCCATGGGCTCTTATTGCTTGGGGCAGCCTCTCTTGTGAAAGGCCTCACTGAAGTACATGAGGATTATATCAACTACACTGCCCTCATTGCCAGACTTAGTCACCCCTCAAAAAATTCAGTCAAATTAATCAGAAGAATTTCCTCTTAACAAAGCCATGCAAGCAATCCTTGGTCATGTCCTGCCTCTTCATGCAGATTAATCCTGTCCCTCAGAATATTTTGCTTGACCATTTCAGATTTTCAGCATCTGGAGTCTTTTTATGATTTTTGACTGCCAAAATTATCTTTTTGTTTTGAGCTGGATTCAGGCAAATTGCACAAACTGGAAACTATCCAATATCCAAAATATACAAAAGCTAAGTACTGCAGATGTCATAAAGCTGAGATAAAACAGTTTTTTTTTAAATGCTCAACAAGAGATGAGAGAAATACTTAAAATTTCAGGGCAGCTATCTTTCTGCAGAATCAGAAGCAAGCTGTTTCACTGGGTGGCACAGTAGCATAGCGGTTAGCGTAACGCTATTACAGCGCCAGTGACCGGGGTTCAATTCCGACCACTGTCTGTGAGGAGTTTATACATTCTCCCCGTGTCCGCATGGGTTTCCTCCGGGTGCTCCAGTTTCCTCCCACATTCCAAAGACGTACGGGTTAGGAAGTTGTGGGTACTCTATGTTGGCTCCGGAAGCGTGACAACATTTGCAGGCTGCCCCCAGAACACTCTCCACAAAAAGATGCATTTCACTGTGTGTTTTGATGTACATGTGACTAATAAAGAAATCTCATCTCAATCTCTTCTCTCACTGAGGCCCAACAGGATGCCAATACACTATGTGAATTGTTTACATTACAGAAATTAATACCATGTCAAGAAAAGAATATTGATAAAGCAAAACAACTTTTGAAGTGACTTCCTATGAGTCATGTTTAAATCAATGTCGAATAATACTCTAATGGTTGGATGTCAACATGTTCCCAGCAGAGTGAAATGTGAATGAAGAGAGTAAGCCAGAACAATTGTTTCAGTGTGCATGTATCAGTTCCAATCTGCCAGATTTTAAAAATAGTTGAGTAATTTACGTTGTTTCCACTGCCTGGATTTAAATATGGTCAGAAATCAATAAGGACATATGAAGAATATGAAAACAGACGAATTGGCAATACATTGGGGGTATGATTTAAAAGTAAATAGCAATAGCACAATAATGTGCAAAGCTCAGGTTGTCACTTTGATATTCCGGAGATGAAGTGAGAGTGACTGCCTTTGACATCTGGGCATCATTTACTTGAGCATGACATCAATGAGCCCTGGTGATATTGAAGTGAATGGGCATTAATTGGTAAACATTTCAGTGGTTGGAATCATAACGCCCACAAAGGAAGATGGTTGGGGAGTTGGAGGTCAATCATCGCCAGAGTGTTCCTTTCGACACTATTCTGGGCCCAACTATCTTCAGCTACTTTATCAATGGCCTTCTTTCCATCACGAGATCCAGTGGAGGTGTTTGCTGATGATTGCACAATTAATCCAATATACAACTCTTCAGAAAGCAAAGTAGTCCAGTTCTAGTCTATTAAACAAGAAGAGAATATCACCATTGGGTC
The DNA here is from genome assembly GCF_009764475.1 of Pristis pectinata. Lineage (NCBI taxonomy): Eukaryota > Metazoa > Chordata > Chondrichthyes > Rhinopristiformes > Pristidae > Pristis > Pristis pectinata. The sequence goes on along the minus strand of NC_067415.1, from coordinate 40,926,367 downwards.
CCAAGATCCAGCAAACCCTGAGACTGACACCAAAATGTTTCATATAGTAAAACTTAGACAATATTCAGGCAAATGATGAAAAGTAGCAAATAACATTCATGGCGCAAAAATGCCAGGCAATGACTATCTCCAACAAGGAAGAGACTAACCACCTGCCCTTGAGATTCAATGGCATTACCATCTCTCTGTTCCCCACCATCAGCATGTTGGAGCTCATCATTGACCAGTAACTCAACTGGACCAAGCACATTAATGCTGTAGCTAAATGAGCAGGTAAGTTGCTGGGTCCTGTGTGGCAAGTGACTCACTTCTTATCACCCAAGTCACAAGTTGGGCATATGGTGGAATTCTTTCCACTTGCGTCTGAGTGTCGCTCCAAAAACAGCCAAGAAGATTGAGCTGCCCACGTCAGAGCAGCCTGCTTGATTGATATCATGTCTAGAACCCTAAACATTCATTCCTTCCACCACCAGCACACAACAGCTTCCGTGTGTACCATCCACAAAGTACACAGCAGACAGCACCTCCCAAATGTCTGATATTTACCAGCAAGAAGGACCGTACAGGCCTAATGTTCCCCTTCAAGTCACATGCCATCTGTCTTGGAAATATATTGTTGTTGCTTTGTCATCCTTTGGTCTAAATTCTGGAACATCCTTCCTAACAGCATTGTGGATTCCCTTCTGGGAAGGATTGCAGAGGTTCAAAAAGTGGCTCACCACCACTTTCTCAAGAGAGTTTAGGATCAGTATAAATGCTGGCCTTGCCACCGACCCTCAGATCTTAACAAGGCAAGTTTTAAGAGTTGTATTTGGTATATGTCGGCACACAATATATCATCACCTTACAGTGACTGACGAAATCAAATTCCATTTCCATAACATGGATTTTTGGATTTTTTGCTATGTTTTAGAGACTGATTTTGTCTACTTTTGTGCAAAATAAAATGCCATCACGAGAACTTCCTCCCTCAGTGACACTCACCAGCTCCATTGTAACAGCTACACATTTTTACTCCAGTTCTGAGATTCATTTCCATTGAAGTTAGTAATGACAGAGAAATCAGCTTGTGAGAATAAGAAGTCACCGCCAAATATATTCTAGCAGATAAGCAGTGAAAATGGCTAACAACTACATAGAGAAAACAGTGCCATATATATCAGAGGAACTCATGAGCTGCCAAAACTTCATTCAGTTTCCCTCAGTTGAAGATCATTTATTGTGCTCAGTCATCTCTTGAGATGATTTTCACTGTGAAGAGTGAGCCCACCAATGGGAAACAGAAAACCCCTAGTGGCATTCCATCAGAACGAGAGCTCAGAGGCTCTTAACAGGACAGAGGCATCATAAAGGTTCCTTTTGGTGTTCTAGCGATGATCTTGGCCTTCAGCAATTCAAAGCTCAGAGCTGACTTGAGGAGTAGAAGGGGCCCACAGACCCTTTACCAATGATTGGCTTGGCCAATTGCTACATTCCATATTGTGACCCCCATAAGCAGCTGTAAAGAGATGTAAGCAGGACTGAGACACACATTTCCCATTCCTAGTTGTGTACAGCAGGCACTTGAGGGAAATCCCAGCAAAGATAATGAGGTGACATTAGGCCTCAGTGACAGAATTTATTGTCTGCTATTATCTTGCTCAGCCTTGGAGGGAATCACCCAGCTTGTCTCCCGTTGAATTTTGTGATTAGAGAACAGTAAAAGGTTATAATTTGTGCTTCAGACTTGTGCTCTGCTTGTACAAATTGAGAATTTGGGTGTGGTCAGCTGGATTGTTTGGGCTATTAATTTTAATGAACAGAAAGTCCTGCTGAGTATACTGACCTGCAAGAATTATCAGTGTGCACTCCTGGCTAGCAATGCTGCTCTATAGATTTCCAAGCAGAATGAAATAGGACCACTTTGAAGAAAAACCTTGACAAAATGAAATTGCTCTCTTTATATTTCAAAGACGGACAGATTTGGGTGGAAGGAGGCTCATAACCTTCCTTCAGTGAGCACTGACTGACAGTAATCATCCTATCAGATTTGGCTTCCTTTACAAAAAGTCCAACGATAGCCACAGAGATGAGAAGCAGCTGATTTATAACAACACTTGAAATCCCAGAATTTTTAGAAGATTCACTGGAAGTGACAGTATGATCCACTCCTCCTTTTATTTCCATTCTTATAAAATCTTATTTTTTAATCATTTGAATTGTGGAACTAAATAATCTATAGAAAAGGAGCATGTACTCGATATGGCTCTGTTGCATCTGTCATGTTGTATTTATGACAGATGTTAACAGTAACCATAAGAGTGAATCTATTTTTAAGGAAATTAGCATTCTATTTTCTCATTCCTTGACTCAATCCCACTTCATTATGCGTGCTCTGCAATTTAAATTTATAATCACTGCTGTATTTCATTTCTGCCACAATTACACATATAAGCTGCTGCCTTAAAAATTGACTGCAAAAGTGATATTTGTAGCTAAAACCCAAATTAAAGTATTAATTTTTCATAAATATTTAGTGTTTTAGTCACAACTATAAAGACATCTTAGGAGCAAAATATCAGTCTTTAATGCCTAACTACATGGAAAGTTTCACATAGAAAGTTTCAAGCAAGTTTGCGAAGTTCAAAAAAAAGGTTACTTTCAACTCAAGTATGTTTTGCCATTTCTGAGCTAAACTTGCATCTGTTGCCTACTGAAAACAGGGCAAGCAGGGAAAGGTTGCAGAGCATAATATGGTTTACCAAAATTGGTCTTAAGTTTTATGCAGCAGTCCTTTAACATTAATCATTTTTTGAGGGGATGTGGGTGCCAATTCTATATTGCCTTTCCTAATTGTCCTTGAAAAGCCATCCTGTTGAACTGCTGTTATCATCCTCGTGAGGGTGTCTTGGAAGAGGGCTCCAGGGTGTAAACCAGAGACGGTGAAGAAACAGCAATTTATTTCGAGTACAAGATGGCATGCTACTTGAAGTGGAACTTAAAACTGGTGGCATTCCCTTGCGTCATTGCCCTTTTCTTTCTTGGTGGTCAAGGTCATGGGTTTTAGAAGTATTGTCAGAGTAGTGCAGCCACATAACTGGAGTGCCTTTACAGGTGGTACACACTGCAGCCATTGTGTGACATTCATAGAGAGAATGAATGTTACAGTGATGCAAGTGGTAATGGTATTGGTTTATTATTGTCACGTGTACCGAGGTACAGTGAAAAACTTGTCTTGCATACTGTTCGTACAGATCAATTCAGTACACAGTGCATTGAGGTAGTACAGGGTAAAAACAATAACAGAATACAGAGTAAAGTGTCACAGCTACAGGGAAGTGCATTGCAGGTAGACGATAAAGTGCAAGGTCGTAACAAGGTAGATTGTGTGGTCAAAAGTACCAATCAAGTGAGCTGCTTTTTCTGTTTGGTGTTCAGCTTCTTGAGTGTTATTGAAACTGCATTCATCCCAGCAAGTGGAGAGTATTCCATCACACTCCTGACTTGTGCCTTGTAGATGGAGGAAAGACATTAGGGTATCAGGAGGTGAGTCAATTGCCACAGAATATCCAGTCTCTGACCTGTTCCTGAAGCCACAGAAATTATGTGGCTGATCCAATTGAATTTCTGGTCAATGGTGACCCCCTGAATATTGATGTGGTTATTGCCTGCCACCTATTTGTACTTGGGATTTATCAGCCCACATTGCTTGATGTCTAGGTCTTGCACATGCAGGTTTGAACTGCATCACTTGCTGCAGAATTGAACATTGTGTAATCATCGTGACCACCCCTACTTCTGACCTTACGGTGGGAAGGAGGTCACTGTTGAAGTAACTGATGATGATTGGACCTTGTCACTACCTCAGGAAGCTCCTGTAGTGACATCCTAGGGCTAGGATGATTGACCTCTTATAACCACAATCACTTTCCTTTTTTTGCAAGGTATGATTCCAACCATTCATGCCTGTTAGCTTTATTTTTACTGTAAATGCCATTCATGGTCAAATGTTGCCTTGAATTAAAGGCAGACACTCTCATTTCATCCCTACTTTTGTGATCAAGGTTTTGAAGCTGACTAGTCATGGCAAAACCCAGTTATTAGCAAGCAAGTAAGTGCCTCTTGATAGTAATGTGAATACCTTCCAACACTTCACTGAAGATTAAATGGAAATTGATTAGCTGGTAGTTAGCCCAATACAATTTGGCTACATCTTGTGGACAGGACATACCTGAGCAATCTTCCACATTGTCAGTTGGATGCCTGTGTTGTAGTTGTGTTGCAACAGCCTCCCTAGAGGTTAATTGTGCAACTTAGATGTCTGGCATCTGGTCCCATAGCCTTTGCTGCATCCAATAATTTCAGCCATTTCATTATAGCATGTGATGTGAATCAAATTAGCTGAATGCTGACTTCAGTATTGATGGACACTTCGGAGGGAAGTGGACATTCCATTTTGTACTTCTGATGGAAGGTGACTGCAAATGCCTCAGCCTTTTCTTTGGCATTTACACGTTAGACTTCACAATTATTGAGAAGGCTTTTGATGCTAATTCTATGCAGGATGCTGCAGAACCTGCTGCACTACTTATTCCAAAATGAATGACTTTAAGTTCGTAATTGAAAAATGTAGGCAATAAATACTTAATATCTATTTTACCAATGTGCTGTCACAAGTGTAAATGTCAAATGACAGACTTGTGTTTATGACTGTTAGGTTTATGAAGAACCCAGACAATTGCCAGCAGTTCCTCACTGACAGTTATTACAAGAAAATATTTAGAAAGAACAAAAGGGGTGTGATCAATATGACATTACTGCCTAGTAATTAAATTGCTGAAACTACAGTATATTCAATGTGATGCAGTTTCTATGAAAGTAAAATCTATACAAAATGCAAGGACATACTGCATGAAGTCATCAGTTGCAATGTGGGTTTCTCTGGGCACCCGACAGGTAGGACACAATGGAACCTGGAGATGGATAGTGGTGCAGAACAGCATGCAATGCGTGTCTGGACTCCACTTCAGGATCTTTAGTCATGTTGCTGTCCATAAGCTACTCCTGCAGTGAAGTTTTACTGCACTTGTGAAATCTGCTGCTGTGTGATTAAGGGGATATTCCCCAAAGCAGATCCCATAGGGTATCTGACTGAGGTAGGCCACCTTTAAGTTACTTACCTTGCAGATTTTCAGGTTTCCTCCTGCCCCACCTGTGCTGAAGCCCTTCACTTCGTGAGCCCCAATCTGACCAAACCCACCAATCACACAACCACCAAAGCAAATCCCCAACAAAAAGGATCATAGTCCCTTGGCACGTCAATCCATAACCCCAACCACCACCCCCCCCCACCAACTACTGACTATCAATGACCAACACAACCTTCACATGGAAGAACTGTGGCTACAAGAGCAGGTCAGAGCTATGGTATCTTGTGATGAGTGACTCACCCCCTGACATGCATAGAACATAGAACACTATAGCACAGTACAGGCCCTTCAACCCATGATGTTGTACTGACATTTTATCCTACTCTAATATCTATCTGACCCTTCCCTCTCATGTAGCCCTCCATTTCTTTATCATTCATGTGTCTATCTAAGAGTCTCTCAAATATGCTGATGTTCCAAAGCCTCTTCACCAGGCACAAAAAGGAATGTGAAGAGTACTCCATTTGCCTGGATGAGTGCAACTCCTCCAAAATTCAAGAAGTTTCACAGCCTCCAATGCAAAGCAGCTCATTTAATGGGTATCCCATCTTCAACCATACACTTCAATATGGACAGTGGCCATCTGCAAAGTTCAACATAGTTACTCACGTGGGCTACTGCCAAACCAGTGAACTCTACCACCAAGAAAGACAAGGGCAGAAAGTGCATACGAACACCACCACATTCATTTTTTCCTCCAGTCACACACCACCTTGACTTGCAAATATGTTACCGTTCCTTCACTGGGTCCAAACTCTGAAGGTCTATTCCCAAAACCATTGTGAAGTACCTTTACCAGAAAGGACTGCAGCAAATGAAGATGACTCACTAACACCTTCTTAAGGGCAACAAGGAATGGGCAGTGAATGTTGGCATTGACTGTGTTGCCCAGATCCTGAGAAACAAATTGGAAAAATGCCTTCATCCTGAGAATGAACAGAAAGGGGGTGCTCGTATGTCTGAATGCCAGTAAAGGTATGTAAGATGTGATAAGATTTCTTCATTAGTCACAGGTACATCGAAACACACAGTGAAATGCATCTTTGCATAGAATGTTCTAGGGGCAGCCTGCAAGTGTCACCATGCTTCCGGTGCCAACATAGCATGCCCACAACCTCCTAGCCCATACATCTTTGGAATGTGGGAGAAAACCAGAGCACCCGGAGGAAACCCACACAGACACGGGGAGAACGTACAAACTCCTCACATACAGTAGCTAGAATGGAACCGGGGTTGCTGGCGCTGTAATAGTGTTACGCTAACTGCTACACTACCATGTGATATCCAACTTGACCAAATCTTTCAAATGTCAGGTATATTAATGAATGTTGCCCTAAACAAGATATCTTACAATAAAATTTCCCTGCGTTAATGTGTTGTTCCCAAATTCTCCTATATAGGTCTTGTGGCAGCAAGCTCCCCAGTGAAGGGTGTAGGTAGACACAACACTTAATGGTGTCCTCCATGCCAGATGGATGTTGACTGCTGCTATATGTCAGTCAGTCCTCGTGTCTGGCACTCTTACCATTTTCAGATTGGTAATTTACAGGGAGAGGGCTCTTCAACAGAAAATGCATCTTTGCTGCCTTCTCTTATTCTCTGTTGCTGCTCTTGAGGTTCTTGAAAGTTCACTCCCAAATTGGAATGATTATACCTTCAACCTGCAATTGACATATATATGAACAGACATCATTTAGTCAGATGGAATTTTTAAACCCCAGTAGAGAAATCCACTGCTGAGCATTTGCCAGATACTTTATACCAAGAAAATTGACACACTGAGCTGCGAGGGTGTTGTTAAAATTAGCAGCTGCACCTGATTCCCACCCACTGGTGAGCAACCACCTAGTCATGAGGCTTCCCAGAGCTGAGGATGAGCTACAGTTTGATGCTGGTATGTATGTACAAGTGCATTGATTTTCCACATGTACCCTTTCTCGTACTATTCATCTGCACTTCTGTTGAGGTGAACTGTAACACATTTTGCCCCTTTTCCACTGATGTATATACTCTGTTTAGCCATTTCCTGTTATGGTCAAGGAGGACTGAGTCTTCTCACTCCTGCACCTCCCCTCGTGTGAGAACAAACCCATCCAATTGACTGGAAAGAGAGTCAAAGATCTTATTGCACCACAGTCGTGGATTGTATGCTGTCAGCCTTAGGCAGAATTACAAGAGACCACAGACTTACAAGAGTTTCTGAGGAGGCCTGGCTTGGATCCCTAATAGACCACGGGCCTCAGACAGTACAGACCCAGGACAAAGAGAGAACCTCCTCTGTCTGGCCATTGGAACCACTGAGTGGCTAAATGAAAACTTAGCCAATGTTTCAACACAATGAAGACAATAAACTCTTCCCCAATGTTTTACTCAAGGCTGGAAAATGAGAGGGGGAATGAGAGGACTTAACAGAGGTGATGGGTAAGGACAGGAGGGAGAGTAGGTGCAGAGGGCAGAGAGCTAGCAGAAAGAAGATCATTGTCCAGATGAGAGAAGGCAGGAAGAGGTTAAACAAAGTAGGGTCTGAGTGAAGAGGGGAGGAGACTAAGAGTGGGGTGAGGAAGATACAGAACGAAAGGAGATTCAGGGTAAGAGTGAGGGTGGCAGAGAGGGAGTGAGCAGGGGGTCGTGGCTAAAGGTATCTGAACTGCAGCTCACCCATATGTGCATGTGAATGTCCATGTGAATATTCCTGGCTGACTGGATTCAATATCGGTTTAGTTATAGATGACAGAGGGTAGGGATGGAGAGATGTCATGTTGACTAGAGGTCTGTGACCAGTGGTGTTCCACAGGGATCAGTGCTGGGACTTCTGTTGTTTGTGATATGTATAAATAATTTAGATGAAAATGTACGTGGGCTGATTAGTTAGTTCGCAGACGACATGAAAATTGTCAGTGTTGTGAATAGTGAGGAAGGTTGTCAAAGGATTGAGCAGGATATAGACCAGTTGAAAATGTGGGCAGAGAAATGGCAGATGGAGTTTATTCCAGAAAAAGTGTAAGGTGTTGCACTTTGGGATGTCAAATGTGAGAGGAAACTATATAGTAAATGGCAGGACCCTTAGGAGCAATGATGTACAGAGGGATTTTGAGGCGCAGGTCCATAGCTCCCTGAAAGTGACAACACAAGTAGATGGGGTGGTAGAGAAGATGTACAGTATGCTTGCCTTCATAGGTCGGGGTGTTGAGTATAAAATTGGGGAAGTCATGTTGCAGCTGTATAAAGAGTTACGCCACATTTGGAGTACTGTGTGCAATTCTGATTGCTGCATTTCCAGAAATGATGTGGAGACTTTGGAGATGGTACAGAACAGGTTCACCAGGATGTGGCCTGGATTAGAGTATTAGCTATCCAACCCAAACTTGGGTTGTTTTCTCTGGAACTGAGAGCTGAGGGGACAACCTGATAGAAGTGTGTAAAATTATGAGAGGCATAGATAGGGTATATAGCCAGAGTCTTTTTCCCAGGGTGGAAATGTCAAATATTAGAGGGCAGAGGTTTAAGGTGAGAGGGATAAAGCTTAAAGGAGATTTACGAGGCAAGTTTTTTTACACAGAGAGTGGTAGGTGCCTGGAATGTGCTGCCAGTGGAGGTGTGGAAACAGATACAATAGCAACATTTAAGAGGCATTTAGACAGGTAAGTGAAAAGGCAGGGAATGGAGGGATGTAGACCATGTGGAGGCAGATGGGGTAAGTTTAAATTGGCATCATGGTCAGCACTGACATCGCGGGCCAAAGGGCCTGTGCTCGGCTGCACTAATCTATGTTCGATGTAATGTGTTTGTCCATGGATATTCAAAAACAGAGTTAAGAAAGTAAGTGTTGGTCAAAAAGAGTCAAATGAATTAAACAAGTATTTTGCAGTTGGCTTCAAAATAAGGAGAAAAGTAACGTCCCAGAAATAATTGTAGATCAGGAATTGGAGGGGAAGGAAGGACTCATGAAAATTACAGTGAAATGGCACTGGGCAAGTTGTTGGAGCTGCAGTCTGATGAGTCTTTGGGTCCTGATGGACTTCATCCTAGGGTCTCAGTAGAAGTGGCTGGTGCAATAATTGAGTCATTGTTTTAATTTTCCAAAATTTCCTTGATTTGGGGAAGGTTCCATTAGATTAGAAAATAGCAAATATATCTCCTTTATTCAAAAAATGAATGAGGCAGAAAGCAGGAAACAGCAGGCCAGTTAGCTTAACATCTGTCATAGGGGACGTGTTCGTAGTTATTATTAAAGATGTTATATTTGGGGACTTAGAAAAATTCAAAGTAATCAGGCAAAGTCAACACGTCTTTGTGAAAGGGAGATCATGTTTGACCAATTTATCGGGATTCTTTGAAGAACTAACACGCTGTGGATAAAAGGGAACTGGTGGCTGTATGCACTTAGATTTAAAGAAGGCATTTGATAAGGTGCCACATCAAAGGTTGTTGCTGAAAATAAAATCTCTAAGTGTTGGAGGGAGCATACCAGTGTGGATAGAATATAGGAAACAGAGAGTAGGCATAAATACTTTTTCTGGTTGGCAAAGTGTAACAAGTAGTGTGCTCGGGGGATTGGTGCTGTGACCTCAATTTTTTATTTTTTCTATAAATGACTTCATATTGTTATTGGTTTATTATTGTCACATGTACAGAGATACAGTGAAAAGCTTTTGTTTTGTGTGCCATCCAGACAGATCATGCCATACATAATTACATCGAGGTAGTTAAAAGAAAAACAGAATGAAGAACATAGTGTTACAGTAACAGAGAAAGTGCAGTGCAGGTAGACAAAAAAAGTGCAAGGGTTATGATGAGGTAGATTGGGAGATCAAGAGTTGAAGAATTCATCTTTAGTATTTGAGAGCGCCATTCAAGAATCTTATAACATGGGATAGAAGCTGCCCTTGAACCTGGTGATACATGTTCCCAAGTTTTCGTATCTCTGCGCAACGAAGGAAGGGAGAAGAGAGAATGACTGGGATGGGAGAGGTCCTTGATTATGTTGGCTGCTTTCCCAAGGCAGAGGGAAGTGTAGATGGAATCAATGGAGGGGACGTTGGTTTGCATGATGGGCTGGGCTGCATTCACAACTCTCTGCAATTTCTTGCAGAGAAGTTCTTTGCAACTTCTTAATGAGGGCAGAGAAGGTATGACTGCAAAATTTGCTGAAAGGGAAGTAAGTTGTGAAGAGGAAGTAAAGGAGTCTACAAAGGTATTAAGATAAATTAAATGAGTGGGTGTAATTTGTCCGGCAAATGGACAGTAATGTGAAATTGTCCATTTCAACAAGAGAATAAAAAAAGACATACCTTCCAAACCGTGAAAGATTGCAGAGCTCTGAATTGCAGAGGGTGCTGCATGGTCTAGTGAATGATTTGCAAAAGGCTGGTGAGTAGGAACAGCAAGTAATCAGGAAAACTAATGGAATATTATTGTTATTTGCCAAGAGAATTGAATGCAAAAGTAGGGAAGTTATGCTACAATTATATAAGGTATTGGTGAGACCACATCTGGCATGCCGTGTACAGGATTGGCTTCCTTATTTATGGAAGGATGTAAATTTATTGGAAGGAGTTCGCAAAGGTTTACTGGACTAAAACCTGGAATGGGATGTTGTTCTTTGAGGAGAGGTATGACAGATTAGACTTGCATCTGCTGGAGTGCAGAAGAATGAGAGGAGTCTTCAATGAAACATACAAAAAGTCTTGATATGGTGGATACTGAAAGGATGTTTTTTTTTTCTTTTGGGTAAATATAGAACTAGGGATCATTGTTTAACAATAAGGGGTTGACCATTTAAGAACAGAGATGAAGTGAAATTGTTTCTCTCAAGCAATTAAGAGTCTTTAGAACTAACTTCTTCAAAGGGTAGTGAAAACAGGGTCTTTGAATATTTTTAAAACAGAGGCAGATAGATATTTGATAATCAAGAGGGTGAAGGGTGAATGCTGATAAACAGGAATGTGGAGTTGAGGTTTCAATCAGAACAACCATGACCTTATTAACTGACTCGGCCATTCAGTCTACCCCTGCTCCCAGTTCCTATCTTTTATATTCAGACTCACCCTAACACAGAATCAGTACACAGCAGTCATCAATGCTGGCCTGCATCCCAGAGTAAGAGAAGCAAATCCTCTTGGGTGACTATAATGCCAGGGTCAGAAAGGACACAAACCTCTGGGAAGTCTTCATTTGACCGGAGGGAGCAGGGAAAGTTAACTCCAGCAGAGTCTTCCTCCTGACAAATGTTTGGAACAGTCTTATTGTAATGGTCATGTTGTTTTGTCAGAGGTACCAAACATTGGACTTCATGATAATATCCCTGATCGAAGCACTGACCCCTGTTATTTTCTGAGTGAGAAACCACAAGGATGTTTGCCTCACCTTTGCCATTACAAGTTGGACTGATCACTGCCTAATCCACTCTGCTATCTCCAGAACAACAACAGCCACAGAAAAGTTCCTGCAAGAAAATCATTATTCAAGGTGTGAAGGAATTGCAAAGTGTTGCAGAGATTTTCAGGAGTCTCAAAAGCTCCACGACACCCAGGCTATCCTGGATTCTGTCATGATTAGCAGCTGGGAAGAGACTCTTGACATCTCAGCCAGAAAACACCAGCTCTGGTTTGATGAGAATAACCAGAAGATCTTGGAGGTAATTAACTACAAATACAAAGTGTTCTTGGCTTGGAAATTGCAGCATGCTCAATGGGAAAGCATGCAGATACGTGAAGGCTGAGAAAACCCATGACCTAAAGAACAGATGGGAAGTGGAAAGAGGGCAATTTGCTGATAATCATGATGTGCACTGATTTTTCAATCATGTCAAGTCCCTCTACAGCCCAAATGCTCAAGGACCCGTACGCTGAGAGCCAAGAACAGGGAATACCTCTCAAGGACACAGAGGCAGTCAGCAACCCTGAAAGATCCCTTCGAAGAACCTCTCAACCTTCATCCCTCAATGTCATCCCACAATAAACTATCCAGTCTATCCTTGCCACCACCCCAGACCAATAAAAAGTTGAGAAGACCATATGACAACCAAGAAGCAAACAAGGCCTCAGGAGCAATCAGTACTCTGGCTGAAATTTGATCACAAATTCACAAGCTCAATTCCCATACCTGTTTTTGTTTCAAAAGGATAATCCCCCTCCTTGCCTTTAATGTGGTGGCATGGGATCTTTGAGAGGGGAGAGTCTGTAGAAGTTCTTCTCAGAAAAATGGCACCTCTGGAAGTCTGACACCCTTTCCATCCAGGACAGAAATGTCAGCCCACCTTTGAGCTCAAGGCTCTGGAGTGGAATTTGAACTGATGACCATCCAATTCGGTGGAGTCACAGCAAAGTAGTTCAAGAATTTGTTCACTCTGAATGAATTTGATTTCTGTAAGTCACCAGAGCTGAACTCAACATTATTCAATGCAGCCACTGTAGATTAGAATTGTATGCCCATATATGAGCAGAGTTCTTGATATCCAATCAGGTAAATTCTTCATTCAGCTCTGCTTTATTGCTCATCTTGTGTTGTTCCTGGTCTGGATGAGTTGCTATCTGGCACACTTTGTTGAAAGTGTTTATATTTAGCCAGATGCGGAATCTCGACAGAAGATATTTATTATTGATCATTGGAACCTCCTTTAATAGCTGAATTATAAATTGATAAGAAAACAAAACATATTAGGAAACACATGTTTGGTTAAGATTACATTGCTTGAGGTAACTGTGTTGATATTGACAACAATTAAAATATTACAGAAATTCTCCCACTATCCGCTGTGTGTCAATGCCCTTTCCTTCTGTGCATATTTGTCTGCAACAAATGTTGTATCTGTACCTTTTCAAACAGTGAAAATATACAATAGCTATGGAGCAAAAAGATCATAAAACATGTCCTGAAATGGACTTTATTTCAAACTTAAACATTGATATTTAATCTATATGAACTGTGAACAAAGAATTGTGGATACTATAATTTTAGTTGCTAAAAATTATTTGACTGAAAATGAAAAGTATAATGCAGTTCATAAAATTTAATTGTTTAATCTTTAACAATAAGCGAGAATGATATCAGTTACTGTTTAGCTTTAGGGTGAGGTGAAGTTGGTCAGATTTAGCAAAGCTGACCTTAGACTTTACAATGCTTGACAATTCTGTTTTCTTGCTGCAGCTACAACTCCCTGTCAAATGGCAACTGTCCAGAGCTCTGCACCCCAGTTCTACAAAATGTCCTCTTTGGAATCGGTTGTTCCTCCACTTTCTACAGCATATGTGCTAGTCTTTCTTTCATCTATATATGACTGGTGATGCTAGATTCAGAGCAGTGATGATATTGCAGTTTTGTGTTTCAATTGATTCTCAACTTCTTACTTGTTCCGGATATTCTAAATGCATCACCTCGTGTTCAATGGAAGTGCAAAGACTGAGGCAGTGAACAATTTATCTCACAGTGCATGAATTAACAAAAAAATGGCAGACCCAGTTAGAGAACGAGTGGGAGCAGAGAAGATATTTAAATACTTTTTTACTTGAGGGAATAGTGTTTGGAGAACAACCACTTTAAGAGGTTTTCTAGGCGTTATGCAATATGATAAATAGTGAAAAGTGCCACTGAGTCACGTGTGTTTTATTGTGGTACTGATTGGTTGTTCTTCTGTGTTTTATTTCTCCTGAAACAGAGACTGTCTCTGGGCGTTGTTGGTAACATGAATGAGGACAACACAGACACACAAAAAAAAACATATTTTCCTTTAGATATATTGAGACTGGAGCTAAGTGTTGCTGCAGGTGAGAGACAGGTATCAGTTAGTCCATGCCTGTCTTACATCTGTGGTGTTAAAAAGGTAAATGACCTGGTGTTATCCAATTTCCACTCCGCAGAAACAATTGGAACTGAGCCACAAAAAAATTGTTCTATGTGGCAGTTTAATGCATGTAAAACATTGCAGAAATGTTGTAGAATTCTACCTGTTGCATTTGGCTTTAATAGAAACAGAAAATGCTGGAAAGACTCGGCAGGTCAGTGAGCATTCTGTGGCGTGGATCCACAATAGTTAATTGCAGCCGTTGTTTAAAATATTATCAGAGTACCACATAGTCTTTAATTTCTAGAAAGCATAATTCTCCAAGCTGGTTAAATATTTTTCATGGTATAAATTCACAACTTTGATTTGAGGCATGAAGATAAGATAGGGAGCATAAATGCTTTTTAATCAACAAAATTGTTGATGAGAGTTTCAGCATTATTCAACACCTTATACTGGTAGCTGCTCATCTACTCTGCTACCACAATATGGATTCACTAACATCAACTGAATCAAATTTTAGAAGGAGAGTAGAGTGTGCAACAGCTATGAAATAATGGGTTCAGTGTAACTGACCAAGGATGAATGCTTGGAAGTCATTCAGGCTTGGCATACTAAATTAATTCCCAGATTACAGATTTTCTATATGGATGTATGAGTGCTAGTTCACAGTAAACCACAAGATCCACAGGAATATACTAAAATACATTGATTCGAGAACATATCATGTGCCAGAGACAAATATGATTTTCCATCCATGTTAGCAACATTATAGACTTTTATTTGTCAACCTGACCCACATTCAAAAGCAAGATGTTTGAGGAGAATCAATATTTTGATTCCCTTGAGGCTAAACAATTGAGTGCTGTCATGCATAGGGATAGTGCTCTGGCATTCAGCACCAAAGTTAATGTTTGCTTCGAGCTCAGAACAGCAAAATCCTTTGGAACCCTATCTATTAGTATTCTCCTAAAATCTACAGTGATGTCTTTTTCTTTGAATTAGGCATAAGGTTCAGTTTGATTTTGTTGCTATTCCTCATGAAGCATTAATGAAATAGAAGATTCTCAGTTGGGTCTCAACATCTTCCACCTTCTGACGAAATATTACTGACTGAAGGCTGCCACAGGCGGCCTGGAAGCAGGAGCATTCATTTGTGCTGCAGATCTTACAGTAGAACTGCAAGATTTATTAGCCAAGAAATTCCTGTCGTCAGCGGGCTGTCTATGCTCAATACTGAACTGTATTGTAAATATGAATTTATCTTTTGCAGGCTGATTGTTGTCACCTTATGCTCCCAAGCCAAACCAATTCTCAACAGTGAGGCCTTTCACATGTAAATGCTATCACATTGGGCGGGGTGTTTGCAAAGAACCAAGAATATATAAATTAATAATTCAAGACGATCTAAATTATCTAGTACTTGAACCCTTGTAGCCATACCTTCCAGTCATCTCAATGGATGCCTGGTTGGACCTGGCACAAGTTCCATGTGGACCTGCTCCAAAATCATTAGTCTCCTTTTAGTTCACCACTGGACATGAGTCAGAGCCCAGTCCGGAAAAGGTTGGTGAAGCAGAGGAATTCTGAATTTGTTAGTGCTTATTGGGAAATGCCAACAGTTCAGTGCAGAACTCTCAGTATTTCCCCAAAAGCTTCTTCCCACCTTTCCATTTAAATATGTATTAGCTTCATTTCAGAAGTTTAGAGTTCATTCACAGAACAAAAGATCAACCAAAGACCATATCAGACTAATAGAGTCAGTGTTAATTTCCAAGTCAAACAGAGTAACTAAGTTGTATACCCAACATTGGGCTATGATAGAATTAGCCTTGGGCAGGCCATGTAAATATTGTCTTGACTCAAGCAGTTATTTCTACAGCAGCAGAAATCATGCTTTGGTAGAAGGGTGGAATTGGGTGTGATAGGTGGGTATGATAAGGTGAAAATCAAGGTTAGAACATGGAACACAGAAGAGTACAGCACACGAACAGGCCCTTTGGCTCACAATGTCTGTGTTTACCATGATGCCAATTTAAGCTAATCCCATCTGCCTGACATGGTCTATATCCCGCCATTCCCTGCCTGTTTATGTGCATGTCTAAATGCCCCTTAAATGTTGCTATAGTATCTGCTTTCACCACCTTCCCTGGCAACACATTCCAGGCACCTACCACTCTTTGTGTAAAATAACTTGCCTCGCCAATCTCCTTTAAACTTTTCTCCTCTCACCTTAAGGCTATGCCCTCTGGTATTTGACATTTCCACCCTGGAAAAAAGACTCTGACTATCTATCTTATCTATGTCTCTCCTAATTTTTGTATATTTCTCTCAGGTTGTCCCTCAGCCTCTGACGCTCCAGAGAAAACAATCCAAGTTTGCCCAACCTCTCCTTTTAGCTGATACACCCCATTCCAGGCAACATCCTGGTTAACCTCTTCTGCACCCTCTCCAAAGCCTCCGCATCCTTCTTGTAATGTGGCAACCAGAATTGCACACAATACTCCAAATGTGTCCTAACCAAAATTTTAAATAGCCGCAACATGACTTGCCAATTTTTATATTCATGTCCCAACAGTTGAAGGGGAGTACGTTGTATGTCTTCTACTTGTGTTGCCACTTTCAAGAAGCTATGGTATTGCACCCCAAGATCCCTCTGTACATCAATACCCCTAAGAGTCCTGCCATTTACTGTATACTTTCCTCTTACATTTGATCATCCAAAGTGCAACACCTCACACTTGTTCAGATTAAACTCCATCTGCCATTTCTCTACCTATATGTCCAACTGATCTATATCCTGCTGTATCCTTTGACGACCTTCCTCACTGTCCACAACTCCACCAAGTTTTGTGTCATCTGCAAAGTTGAAAACCAGTCCACCTCCATTTCTGTACAAATCACTGTCTATATCACAAACAATAGAGGTCCCAGCACTGATCCCTGCAGAACATCACTGGTCACAGCCCACCATTCAGAATAACATCTCTCTACCACTACCCTCTGTCTTCTATGGCCAAGCCAATTTTGAATCCAATCTACCAAGTCAATGTGGATCCCATGTGCTTTAATATTCTGATTCAGCCTACCATGTAGAACCTTGTTGAATGCTTTACTAAAGTCCAGGCTTACAACATTCACTGCCCTACCCTCATCAACCATTTGGGACATCTGTCATCATCCAAGGTTCCCGTACCTTGCCATCCTAATCTATCTTCCTGAATTCTGACCAGCTGGCCTTTTAATGATTCCCACATGTTTGATGTAAACTTACTGCTCCCAATCTATTTTCCCCAGCTCCTGCCAAATACTGTGGTAATTAGCCTTGCTCCAATTTAGCACTTTCTCCCCAGGGTCCAGCCTTATCCTTATCTATAACTATCTGGAAACTTATGGAGTTATGATCACTGTACCCAAAATGCTCTCCCACTGAAACTCAGATTGTCTGGCCAAACTCATTTCCCAATACAAGGTCCAGTATGGCCCCTTCACTGGTTGGACTATCTAATTTTGCCCCACCTGAGCCTTTGGCACTCAGGAAGTCCCAGTCAATATTGGGGAAACTACAACAACCCTGTTGATTTTACACTTTTCCATAATCTGCTTACATGTCTGTTCCTCTATCTCCTGATGGCTCTTGGGAGGGCTATAGTATAACCCAATCATAATGATTACACCTTTCTTATCTGGAGCTTTGCCCTTATTACCTCACTGGAGCCCTCCAGGATGTTGTCTCCAAGTGCATCTTTGTGTCCCTCCCATCTTCTTGTACAGGTCCCACCTGCCCTGGGAGAGAGCCCAATGATCCATGAACCTGAAGGCCTCACCCCTGCACTAATCAGTTAGCCATGCATTTAACTGTATTATTTTCTTGCCTCATTAAAATGTGTTTTATAAATAGGATGAAAAATTACGGAAGGAGTCTCCTGGAGGACTCATCTTTTTCTATTTTAGATTTGATTTAGCAAATATTTATCTTACTTATTAACCTGAGTCTTTTGAAAGACACCTTTAGGCCCTCACTATTAACTGTGCTCCCTACTTTTGAGCCATCTCTTAGTTTTGTTATTGTCCCCATAAACAATGGCTCCCAATCTCTTGTTTCTCTCTCTTTCCCACAAACACAGACACATATTTGTGACTATGTTCTCACATATTTGTGTCTCTTTCAAACTCTCTTCTCATCCTTCTCTCTCCCCCTCTCCACCTCTTTCCCTCTCTCTCTCAGCTCTGAATGTGAAAGTGAAGCAGTGTCACTTAATGCATTTCACCAGCACATGCAAGTTTAGTGTGACAGCAAATGGGTGCTTCCGTTCTCACTAGGTGTTAACAAAGCTGTCACCTAAAAGCCTCTCAAGTCACAAATATTAGAGAGTAATGGGCACAAATGTCAAACACCTTTCATCATACCTGAAATGTTGACTGTTTCTCTTTGCACAGATGCTGCCTGACCTGCTGAGCTTTTACAGCATTTTCATTTTTTTGTTTCAGATGTCCAGCATCTGCAGTTTTTAAAAAATTTTTATTTGGTATAAACGACATACTTTCAACCTCTTCAATGTGACCCAAAGATGACTGTCACTGTGATACTGTGGTTGACTTTGAATTCTAATTAGGAATTCAGAAACAATTATACACTTGCAGAATTTTTACAGATAGAATTCCCAACGTTGATTTCGAATTTGAAAATGACAATGATAAGTCTATGTAATGTTTAGGAAAATGCAACACAATCAAAATTCGGAAGACTGAACACAAGTGTGTAGAGATTTAATGGACACAAGAGGACACGAGTGAAAGAGGACTAGATAAAGAATTTCAGAATGAAGCTGATGTAACTGAAAGCACAGCCAATAATACTAGAGTGTGAGCTGGAATAATGCAGAAGGGATTGGTATGAGAATAACAGAGTTTGTGGGAGGGGGGAATGGAGCAGAGAGTTTCCATCCACAGAGATTATAGAGAAGAGCATGTTGAGGCCATTGAAGAATTTAAACAAAAGAAACTCAGAGATAAGACCTGTGGTTCACAAGCTAGCTAATGTGTCAACAAAAGGCCTTGATTTTAACTCCAGGAAGGTATGTGGGGAGGTCACTCACTATTACATGAACTTCTGGCCCTCTTTAATGTTCTGTCAGCTGCTCACTCAAGTGAGGTGAGGGTAAATCTGTTCAGAATCCTGAAAAAGAAACCAAACTTCCATCTTTCCCAGCCTCTCTGGTGATGATCCTCAAACTTCATTCAGCTGCATTGGGCTTGAGTTAAAATTGCAGTGGTTACAAATGTAAAGACGTTTGGTGTGTGTCTTTGCTCTGGACAGGGGTTTCAAATCACAGTAGAGATTGTAATGACTTTTTGACAGGCAAGTAGGTTTTGAACTTCTCAGCTGCCTGTTTCTATTGGAGTGTTACAATTAAAAATCATTGATCAGATGTCAGACAAGGGATTTGGCAAGATTTTGACACAAGTTGTCAAGTTGGAGAAGGTAGAGTTTGATGTCAACGAGAGACACTAATCCCATGAGAAGCTAATCTAATGGATTTGGACCATGTCACAAAGAGACCATCAAATAGGTCCTTGGAGGATCCTAGATGTAATCTTACGGTGGAAAGAGAAATACGTTGCTGGAAATACATTGTCTGTAAATGCAGAGCAAGTATGAAATAGCACAGCGGCAGACCCAAAAGCTGGACAGCAGAGAGAGGCTGTGTGATCAACTGTGACAATCAGTTAAATGTATTAAAAACTGCAAAGGATGAAGCACTGATATTTCGAACAGAGCTTTCCTGGTTGTCAGGCTTTCTTCCATTGCCCAACTCTCTTTTGTTAATTCTTTAATCATGTTGAAGAACAAATGGCAGTTTTGCCATTTTGTCCTCAAGAAACAAGGGTCAGAAAAGCTTCTTAACATTATCCTTTTATCATTACAATTTAATGCCAGAAAAATACCAGATAAATGTACTGTCTGTCAGCTAGGATTTAACAATGAAAAGGTTACAGCAATTTAAGCAGCTGAATGTTACAGGGATGTGAGCAGAGATGAAGTCAAAGACTTCATTATGTTGTGGGTCAGGACACTGGGTGTTCTTTCTGTGTGAAACTGATGTTTCTTGGCTTGAAGAAAAGATTATCTGCTGGTAGATTTTATGAATAAAACTAAATTATAACTGTATTTGTTATTGTTTTCTTAAATTCTTTTATTGTTATTTTATGCCAGCATCAAACTAATTTCAAGGGTATACAGCCTTAGTTTGCAAAATCATCCAGACTTCACAACATTAACAATGCAATGCACAGACAAAGGAGCTTAACTGTCCATTCAATGGTTACATCATTTCACCCTTTTACAGACATTCCCTTTGTTCCACTCACTGTCCTCTCCCACCTTCTTTGTTACTTAAATTAACTTGCCTTTTTTCTCAGTTCTGATGAAGGGTCTTTGACATGAAATGTTAACTATTTCTCTTTCCGCAGGTACTGCCTGACCTGCTGAGTTCCTCAAGTATTTTTTGATTTATATTGCAAAATCTGTCCTCATATTTAATGTTCAGATTATGGTGAATTTTCACTGGACCCACTCCAAGGTCAATGTTTCCTACTTGAGATTCAGAGTCCAAAATTGGAAGTCGTGCTCCAGATTTTGTCTGAATGAGGCTCTGTGCAATGAAAGTTGTGAGGAACCATTGCAATAAGAAGTACATACAATGGAAAATCATTATTTTCATTTAACTAAGATACACAGCAGGTTCATAAATTAATGCTTTGTTGTGATGAATTTCATGTTATTTTAATTTTCCTTAACTTATTTTTCTTTTGCCTTTGCTAAATCCTTTCCTATCCAAATCTGCAGTATTCTCCAGTGATTTCAAACATCCTTAAAAACAGTTGAAAAAAACAAAAGGATAAGGCCACATAGTTGATCAGAACTATTCCTTCTGCCAACCTGTGCTGCATCCAACTAGTTTATTCCAGGGAAAGCCATTGCCTTTTTCTTTTCCCCTCCCCCTCTTTTGCCTGAAAGTCTCCCTGGGACTTTGCATCTAACAGAATTCTCTCTGTCAGACAAAATTAGCAGGGCATTTCAAGAAACCTGACCGGCAATGATAGTGTGAGAAAACACCACATTGTAGGCACAAACTAACAATCGGAATGGGAGGGTTGAGAGTGGGTGGGGAGTTAAGATATTTGACTTCTGGATGGCATTCTCCATTCAGCTTCAATATGTTCAATTCCAGATTTAATGGAACTTGTTTGGGTGATGCATTTTGGCCTTTAACTGTACAGGCAGGCAGGTGGCTATCAGGACAATTAACATCCCTAAGTGAAGTTAATGAGGTATTTTGAGATTGAATTTCATTGACCTTTAAATTTAATGTCTCTGACAATTTCTATGGTTCAGGAAAACTGTTAGCTGAAGGGAGATGAGAAAACTAGCTGGAACTGGTATATGTTTGTGCTGTACAAGATAGTGCTGTACAAGATAAAGAGACCTTCCCACTCACTGTTACTGACCCTAATTCTATCCCCCAACCTCACTTCCTCCACCCTCCCTCAATCCCCCAACACCAAGCCTTGCAGCCACCCTACAGTCAAGATACCTTAAATTGCCCAACCTTAACCAACAATTAGGTCAATGAGGGCAATTCATCTCCTAACCACTAGTCTCTATCTTCATCCCCCATCAATGATCTCTGTTGTCCAATTCATCAATAACACTCCCAATTTCCTTAACCACCCCCATGTTCCAACATGCCTTTGTCTCCTGGCTGTCTACTCACCTGATAAGCAATCAGATTCCCAAGCTAGTTAGCTGCAGTCAGGAAAGTTTACACAAGAAGCTGTTTCATTTGAGAAGGATCTTCAGGAAACCTGAATCTCCAGGTTTCCCAGCTCTAATTATAGATTTCCTTTCATTTCTACCACAACATTTCCCTTAAATTTATACACTTATGGTCAAAGCTGTGAATGGCCTCCACATTATCTTAGCAAATGGTGTGTACTTAGAGTGGGTAGTGATTAAATGGGGAATCAAATATAGTTTGTTATACAACATGGAAGCAGGACAACAAAATGATCCAAGCAACAATAATTAAAGACAACATTTTAAATTAAGATGACAGCTCTTTCAGAAACAAACAAAGTTTAATTAGAATGTTTTCAATATATTATTCGGCACTTGCAGTGAAGTGTGGGACAGACAGAACTTTGAGATACAAGCAATATGGAGATTCTTTAATCATCTATGCGCATGTAGTAGGAACATAAGAGATTCAAAGTGAACAATGTCCATTCCTTCCTGGATAGATTGAACCATCAAGTTTAATTGTTGGATCTGCAATGAGTGTGTGAAAAAGTTGTTTCATTCCAGCTTTTTTTTTGCTAAAAATCATTACAAACTTCACGGCTGAGGATAGCATACAATACATTCAGAATTAGTTGTGCGGTTTAAACTGTTTCAAAGCAGGACAAGCAACAACCCTTTTAAGTCTTTTCTCTCTGATCAATCCACTGAAATTGTTCCAGCAGAGCTAAGGTACCAGTGTTCCAAATAAAAAAGCCTTTCTATATCAGCTTTGTGTTACTCCTGAATTGTTAATCCTCTTTCCCCATCATAACGTGAAAGGAGGGACATGATCCTAATCAACTATATTAATAATTTAAAACATATATTGTATGTGCATTTTTCCTGTAACCAAAGCGAGGAGTCCAAGAGCAACATTGACCAGAAAAGCCAAGCAAAGAAGCCTCCAACTTCATTGTTCCAGAAAACAAAATTTCAGCTGCAGTTGCAATTATTAGCACGTGCCTCCACATGCTTTTTCTGCTCAAGCACAACAACAAAGTACTATTAGTGACACACTAATACTTCTTGTCCTCAAAAAGGAAGCTGCTCATGCTTTTCAATAGGGAGACAAACAGTTGATCTTTCTGCAAGAACCCATCAGCCATTCTGACAATTACTTTGTTTATCTGCCTACCTGCACCATTGACACATGTCTAGGAACAAGCACTTTCCTCTGAGCTCTCATTACTTGCAAAACAAACTGATGTGTCATTTTGCAGAAAGTCACAATCCAGACACTACAAAAACAATTTACCTTGATGACAGTGTCAACAGGCTCTTGTCCAGTCTGACTAAGTCGGTGACGCACTGAGATAGTTGTTGTGGGCACATGGCAGGGATGCACATGGCTCCTAGTTCTCTTGTTATTCCAGTCATGTATTCAAGACTACTTCTACATCAGGCACACAAATCAACATTTTTCATGTGTGAGCACAGACCTTGACATTCACAAACAGCCGTTGAAAGCCTTCACAAGTAAGGATGGAGTTGGTGGATAGCATAGTGTGGAGAGGTTTGGAGGGGAAATCAAGAGGAGAGAGGTTCACTTGGTGGGAGCTGATAGGATTGCAGGGGAAGAGAATTGTGGATGGGGGGAGATATGGTCATTATGAGGGGCAGATATTTTGGGGAGGGCTCAGGTAGGGTCATGGATCATAGAAGGAGGCAGGTAGTTCTGTGGTAGGAGGAGCATCTATGGTTGCTGGTAAGAATTGTTGGAATTGAAAGAGGAAGGATTGCCTGGGGAGAGGGAAGTGAGGTTTGAATGTGTCGAATTGGCTGGGCATTGGCGAGAGAGGGAGTGTGAGAAGATGGATGGGGGAAGGGTTGTGTGGCAGTGGTTGTAAAGAGAAAAAGTCATTAATGGGTTGGCAGTGGGAGGGAGAGTAAGGATCACCAAGGCCATGGGTGGAGAGAAAAGAGATCATCCAGAATTATGATATCAGGGTGGGGAGGAGGGAAGAGTGTATTGGGGTTGGGAGGGGATTGCATGAAGTGGATAAAGTCACAGGAAGGTTAAAAGAGAATCACAGAACAGTTGAAAGGTTAAGAGTCGGAGAGGGTATCAGTCAAGGAAGTGATTGGACGGGTTTGGGGTTTGTCAGGAGATTATGAACAGGAAGATGACTCAAGGAGTGTAGTCTGTGCAGGAGAAGGACTGGGGGTCCTGAGGAACAGCAACATGCAAGGCAGTGGTAGCAGTAGTGATCCCCAGTAATGTAGAACCTACTCTTAAGCCTCAGACTCCAAATAGTGGCCTAGGGAAGGGCAATCCCCTTTAAGTAACACTGAACTAGATATCAATTCTCCAGTCAAGGCCTTGCTTCCATGAGTGAGGCCTGTGGGTCACTTGCTGTCCTCAACTTCACAGAAGAAGTCTTCAGAACAAGTGTTGCCTCCTGTTTGATGTCTTTATGCACATCTGGAAACATAATACATGCACAGGAATCCTGCATCTAATTTTTCCACAAGCATTCAGTGGTAGATTTTTTAGTAACATTCCATTACATTGTGCTAAACAGTAGAATTTATAAGCCAGTATTTGGATCTAAAGAATATTTTGCAAACAGATAACACATATACTATCTGGACTCTCTGGAATTGATATTGAATTCTCCAAATTTAGGTAACTTGTTCTTTTTGTCTGTATCGGAACCGGCCATTTCAGCCAATCACCCATCTATGATTTTGGTTCAGTTTTTTTTTCTCTATCAGTATAGCTTGGGCTACTGGGCATCTTCTACAGCTCTGCTATTCACAATCCATAAGACAGACAAAGAAGCAATATGTCCTTCTAACTGCTATATTAGTCCAAGTATCCAGAATAATTATTAAGTCCTGATGTAGGGTCTCAACCCAAACTTCGACCATTCCTTTGCCTCCACAGATGCTGCTCCACTTGCTGCATTCTTTAGCAGTTTGTTTTTTTTTGCTTCAAATTCCAGCATCTGCAGTCGCTTCTGCCCGCCGTATAAATCTATTAGTTCTACCCATCTCTCCTCCGCCTTTGCCTGTAACTGGAAACTAACTTGTTTCTCTCTTTCCCAGTTCTGACAAAGGGTCTTCGACATGAAATGTTAACTCTGTTTCTCTTTCCACAAATGCTGCCTTTTGATCGTGCGATGGTCGCTCACAAATACACTAGAATCCCCACTTGGGTTACCTACTCTTTACCAAAGGCACATCCTGAAGTCACAGGCTTCTGATTTGTTAGTAAACCAACCAGCACGGCACAAACTGGTTGCATCTGCTATCAAAGTTATTATTCTTGCTCTTCTATTTTATTCTGCAGTATACTAAAGAAAACTGCATTGAATTTTCTGATGGGGCTGTTCCAGGAATTCGTGCTATTTTCAAATTTACTTATCAATTTGTGGATTTTAGTATTATTGAGCCAATAAGTGTGGCAGTAGGTTTTTCCATTACCTCACTTATACGGATCTGCACAGGAAATAATGTGAATTTAGCTGAATGGCAAATGATAAGGGAGGTCATCACTTTAATTTTTAATCAATTCCTACCAAAATTCAACATTCTAAAAAGAATTCTGCATTTGTAGTTACTAGTCTTTCCAAATTTGACATCTTATTAACATATAAACTTAGGAATTAGGAGCAGGTGGAAGCCCTCAGATCTGCTCTGCTGTTTAATATGATCGTGGCTGATCTGATTGTAGCCTCAGCTCTGCACCACCTTCTACCTGCACTACCTTTTGTCCCTTTTGCCTTTTAAGAATCTATCTACCTTTGCTTTAAAAATATTCAAATGCTCTTCTTCTGCCAGTCTTTGAGAGAGACAGTTCCAAAGATTAATGACCCCCTGAGAGAAGAAAAGTTACTTCAACTGGAGATTGGAGACTTTGAGACGCAATTGGAGACTTCTTTATTAGACCCCTTCAAGTCATTCAAGTCTCCTCTCACTTTTCTAAACTCCAACAGATACAAACCTCGTCCGTCTAACCTTTCCTTCTACTCCATAAACTTTCTCTGAACTGCCTTCAATGTATTAACGTCCTTCCTTAAACAAGGGAACCAGTATTGGTATTGGTTTATTATTGTAACTTGTACCAAGGTACAGTGAAAAACTTGTCTTGCACACCGATCGTACAGGTCAATTCATTACACAGTGCAGTTACATTGAGTTAGTACAGAGTGCATTGAGGTAGTACAGGTAAAAACAGTAACAGTACAGAGTAAAGTGTCACAGCTACAGAGAAAGTGCAGTGCAATAATGTGCAAGGTCACAACAAGGTAGATCGTGAAGTCATAGTCCATCTCATTGTATAAGGGAACCGTTCAATAGTCTTATCACAGTGGGGTACAAATTCCAGCACAAATTCCAGATGTGGTCATACCAATCTCCTATAAAACTCAAGCATAACTTCCTACTTTTGCATTCAATTTCCTGAGCAATAAACAAAAAAAATAGCTTTCCTAATTGCTTTTGGAATCTCATACTAAGACACCCAAATCATCTCTGCATCTCAGAGCTCTGCAATCTCTGAGATGCAGAGATAAAATGCCTTTTTTGTTCTTTTCCTGCCAAAAAGGTCATATTATCATGTTGCCACATCATTTTCCATTTAGTCATTATTACTCCACCTTGATACAACTCCCTGGCATCTCACAATATTGCAGCACATATACCTTTCTGTGGTACTTGGCAACTGTTAATGTAGTATGGAATATTTATTTATCAGCACTTCTTGTTTTCTATATTTTGTTTTGAATATATGTTAAACTTAAAATGCTTTGCAAAACCTAAACAATATTTGTTTCAAATTAGTAAATTAGTGTCATAAAACAAATTGTAATCTTCCAGGAATTCCAACCTGGAATGAAGCCTTTTGTGCACACCTGATACTTCCAAATGAGAATTCGATCCTATTTATTTGTTCTGTCCCCATATTCTTTTTCCTTCTAAGAAATTCTGTTTGACTCAGCCTCAAAAGTAATATCCCAAATTCATGGGATTCTCCAGCAAGATTCCTTTTGAAGCTTTACAGAGCAAATTTTGTTGGGCTCTCCCAGGTTTTAAAAATGCACTTTTGTTTTGGGACCCTTGTAAGGAATCTCCCACAGTTACCTTTGCCCTTTCATGCTATCACATCTCCAGTTCCCAGTTCTCCCTCCACAACTCCTTGAGACCCTGGCCATGACCCTCCAATCCCCATTGGCCCCAAAGCCCCTGTAGTCCCACTGTCCCACCAACAAAGGTCCAGGTTCTTATTTCCAGACCCTCCATCCCTGAGACCCAACTGCGAGGCCATCCCCCAAACAAATCAACTCCCAAGACTGGAATGGAATCCCCAGTCTCCAATCCCAGCCCAATTGTTTACCTGGCTGGAGTCCTAAGACAATCCACTTTGCACAGCCACTTACTTGATCTCCACCCTGCCCTGTCCACCCACCATCCCCCACCCCTGATCCCAAAGAGATCACCTTGCCCCACCCCCAAACCAGTTCCAAACGTCCAATCTTTCCTGCAGACCTTGCTCCTATATTTGTAAAATATGACTTAATAAATCTATTTCAATAAAGTCATATTAACATAATAAACATTTTATTGAACTCGGCTACTTCACTGTATTTTCTTCAAATTGTGGTCTGTTGGGGAATCAGCACATCCTACAAATAGCTTTTAGTGGTATTTAAAAATAAATGCTCACATCACACCTAAGTAACCTGATAATTGGAAATTTCAATTAATAGAACAAAATTTTCTGACTTTGAAATGGTGCAAGCTTGGACATGAAAATTAAAAGTTTCATTTCTATTACCAGTTTCAAATCAAATAGTTTTTGAGGTGGAGAATTGAAAAAGTGGGAATGGTTGAACATAAAATTCTTTTAATCCTAAACATTTTAAACTTCTTTATTATTTCATGTGGTATTATTAAGATAGGATAAGATATCTTTATTAGTCACATATACATCGAAACACACAATGAAATGCACCTTTTGCGTAGAGTGTTTTGGGGGCAGCCCGCAAGCAACTGTAACTATAAGAATGATGACTGTGAAAGTTGAATAGGTAAAGAGTTTCATTCTTATGGATCCTTCATAATCATAGGGCAATAAACTATTCTTAAAGTCGGTTTATCTAACCTTCAGGTGACTGGGAATCTTCCTCATAATTGAACCAGTTTTAAGATGGTTCAATGTATGGTACTGTCACACCAGGCAAAACAAAACAAGATGACAACAAACATCCAAAATTGGAGAAGAAATTTTAACTTCAACATTAAGAAGTTTGGTATTGATCAAAAGGTTAAAAAGACGTCCGCAGTTCTAAATAGTATTGGTATTGGTTTATTATTGTCACTTGTACCGAGGTACAGTGAGAAGCTTGTCTTACAAACCGATCATAGAGGTCAATTCATTACACAGTGCAGTTACATTGAGTTAGTACAGAGTGCATTAAGGTAGTACAGGTTAAAAAAAACAGTAACAGTACAGAGTAAAGTGTCACAGGTACAGAGAAAGTGCAGTGCAATAAGGTGCAAGGTCACAACAAGGTAGAGCGTGAGGTCATAGTCCATC
Source organism: Pristis pectinata (assembly GCF_009764475.1). Classification (NCBI taxonomy): domain Eukaryota; kingdom Metazoa; phylum Chordata; class Chondrichthyes; order Rhinopristiformes; family Pristidae; genus Pristis; species Pristis pectinata. The sequence continues at coordinate 40,898,012 of NC_067415.1, read as the reverse complement.
TCATTGTATAAGGGAACCGTTCAATAGTCTTATCACAGTGGGGTAGAAGCTGTCCTTAAGTCTGGTGGTATGTGCCCTCAGGCACCTGTATCTTCTACCCAATGGAAGAGGAGGGAAGAGAGAATATTCCAGATAGGTGGGGTCTTTGATTATGCTGGCTGTTTCATCAAGACAACAAGAGGTAAAGACAACAAGAGTCCAAGGAGGGGAGCTGGTGTCCGTGATGCACTAGGCTGTGTCCACAACTTTCTGCAGTTTCTTGCGGTCCTGGGCAAAGCAGTTGCCGTACCAAGCCATGATACATCCAGATAGGATGCTTTCTATGGTGCATCGATAAAAGTTGGTTGGTGTCAAAGGGGACAAACCAAATTTATTTAGCCTCCTGAGGAAGTAGAGGTGCTGGTGAGCTTTCTTGACCGTGGCATCTACATGATTTGACCAGGACAAGCTGTTGGTGATATTCACTCCCAGGAACTTGAAGCTTTCAAAGATATCCACTGTCTCAACATAATGGTATATTAGGAGCTCTTACATGAATATGAGAACTGATCAATTACTATAAAAGGATGGGATAATTTATGTGTAGTGCAAAATACTCCTCGTTGGAAGATTGCTGAAGAGTGAGATTTGACTTTATTATCTATTCTACTATTTTATATCTTCATACGCTTTAATCTAACATACATGCAAAGTAGCAAGAAAAGCTAACTCATGATATAATGAAAAAAACTGAATTGGTTAGGAAAGTTCAGAAGCAATCAAGTGGAAAGTCTAAAATTTCCTGATTTATGATTTGATGGGAAGTAACAATGAATTTAATGGCCTGCATTGTACTGAATCACAGCCAGCAGTGTTGTAGAGAAATGCTGACTAAAAAGTATTATGTGGATCAGCCTGCCCATTAAAACACAGTGGTCAGGAATGTGCCAGTGGTCTGATGCTGGCAATCTGACCTCCTGCTCTGCTACTGGACAGGCTGAATTCAGGGAAGAGCAGAAATGTGCTAATCTGAGGCCTCGGTACACTTCATACCTAACCCCACAGCTTTACATCAACCCAGATTGAAAGGTTCATGCAGGTTAAGTGGGTGTTTTTATGTATTAAAAAAGCTAACAAACTGTTTAATGATGGAACTTATATTCCTGTATTGACACCCAACTTTCCTTGCCCAAAAAGGGAACCATTGAAACTATAACCTCAATCCGATAGGTAACACAGGATTTTAACTTATTTTGTTTTTAATTTTTGTTTTGTATCCCATGGTAGTGTAGTGGTTAGTGTAACGCTATTACAGCACCAGCGACCCGGGTTCAATTCCCGCCACTGTCTGTAAGGAGTTTGTACGTTCTCCCCGTGTCTGCGTGGGTTTCCTCCGGGTGCTCCGGTTTCCTCCCACATTCCAAAGACGTACGGGTTAGGAAGTTGTGGGCATGCTATGTTGGCTCCGGAAGGGTGACAACACTTGCAGGCTGCCCCCAGAACACTCTACGCAAAAGATGTATTTCACTGTGTGTTTCGATGTACATGTGACTAATAAAGATATATCTTAATTTTTTTGCATTCTTTGTTGCTCTGATTCTAATTTCATTCCAATTCACCTGTCATCCCTTTGCCAACTCACATTTGTGCTGCAAATATTTCATACTGAAGGATGACAGAAAGCTGAACAACAAAACATGGTCAATATGTCCCCCTTCAACAAATTCTGTACCAATCTGCTGAAGTTGATGAAAAGATTTCAACTATCCCCAATTTAACAGACAGGAAGTAGCAAAAGGAGTAAAGGAAATTGAATTTTTATGGGTTAACATTCTCTCACAATTCTTGTGGAAGAAAATAATCACTGTTGGATCTTATTTTATTTATAATAGAGAAAGAATAATGGAGTGCCACAGTCATAATCGTCACAACATCGTGAGGTTGAAGATTAGGATCGAGATTGATGTTAGTGCAACAGAGGCAAAGGAAATAGATTGAATAAAGGCCAAATTATGAGGAAATGAGAATGGAATTAATGAAGATACCTGGAAAAAATATCTTGATAAACAGAGAAACACTAGGAAATCATTGAAGGAATAATAAGTAAAACTGAAGCAAATTATATAACTCGAAGACATAAAGAAGCAAGTTAATTATGGGGCACCATAGATAAATAAAGAACTAAAAAGAAATTTGATTCTGAAGAAAAAGGCATCCTCAGTACTGAAGGAAAGGAGGGCAAAGGGGAATTTGGAGATAAATTATAAAGAAGAGCTGGGAATGCAGACATACTCTATGAAATCAAACTATCAAGCACTTTAATGAGGAAATAATGAAGTGTTCTAAAGTAGCTTAAGTCACAAGTAGACCATACAGTTTCTCAGGCCTGATCCATCATTCAATATCACAGCTAATCTCCTACCACAATTCTCCTTTCCACATGATCATCACAGCCCTTGATTGCCTTAGAATCCAAAATTGTAAATATATTCAACAACTTAGCATCCACAACCATCTCGGGTAGAGGATTCCAAAGAACTCTCTGAGTGAACAAACCTCTCATATATATCATGAATGTCAACCCCTTACCCTAAGGCTATCATTATCCAGGAGAAATAACCTCTCGTTATCCACCATGCCAAACTTTCTAAGAAGTTGATAAAAATTCATCTTTTATCACATGCTAGGTTACTATATTTATGAACAATTGCAAACTATAATCTGTTTCTGAAATTCAGCTCTGTTCATTTCAACAATCATTTTTCGGAAGAGATGTTTCTTTTCTCCCTTAACATTCTGATGAGTTCACTTCTTATAGCTCTAAACTCCAGAACATTTAGAGATATTTAATCTATCTCTCTTCATGGCACAGCTCTCTCATTACATATGTCAACCTAATCTCCCACAAAGGCAGATTTATGCTTCCTTAGGTAAGAACACCAAGACTGTACATACTACCTAAGGTGTGATCCCAATAAAACATATTGAGATATAATTCATTATTTATAAATTAATTATAATGTATCTGAGACTTTCTTACATTCAGTACTTCATCTTCCTGGCAAATCAAGAAGAATATGTAATTTTCTTTCCCAATTGTTTATGGTACCTTACAAAGTAATATTCTGTGATTCACACACACAGGCAAATAAATCTCTCTGCATGCTAACATTTAGTACTCTCTCAACATTTAAGACAATTGTTTTTCTATTCCTTCCACCAAATTTTGCATTTCCTCTTCGGCTAACCATCTCTAATGTTCATGATCACTCATTTAACTTGCCATATACCTTTATAGCTGCTTTGTATACACTGCACTCTCCTCGCATCTATTTATATAGATTGCAAATAGCTGGGACCAAACACTGAGCTTTTTGGTATCTCATCAGTTACAACTTGCCAACCCAAAAATGACCTATTGATAGCTAGTCTCAGTTTTCCATCCATTTGCCAATCCTGAAAACAATTGGTATTTGATTTATTGTTATCACATGGACTGAGGTACAGTGAAAACTTTTGTTTTGTACACCATCCATACAGATCATTTCACATAGTACATCAGAGTAGTGCAAGGGAAAACCATTAATA
>NC_067415.1:39392718-39394345 GCF_009764475.1 Pristis pectinata | reverse complement strand
GCAGGTCGGATTCGCCCCGTCGAGCGGGGCCGAGGCCGCACTGGTCCGGCAGGACTTCCGTACGGCGTCCCGCCGATTTGACACGTGCAATTTCTGGCCGGTAAGATTGGCGGGGTGCCCGGAGATTTTCGGGAACACGTTTTTCAGAAACACTTAAAGGGTTACAAGTGGTACGGTCGGCACTTAGTGCAGAGTCCGAGAAAAGCCTCTCCTCATTCGGACAAAGCAAGCAGAGACCTCGGTGAGAACCGGCTTGCAATGATAAAGCTTTTGATTTTCTCGAAAAATCACAAAGTCCGAGAAAGAGAGAGCTATGCACTAAGGGGGAAGGCGAGAGGGGCTTCCCCTGGTCAAAGCCTCTCCTCATTCGGACAAAGCAGGCAGAGACCTCGGTGAGAACCGGCTTGCAATGATAAAAGCTTTTGATTTTCTCGAAAAAAATGACAAAGTCCGAGAAAGAAAGAGAGAGAGGAAGAAATGCACTGAGAGGGGGAAGGCGAGAGGGGCTTCCCTGGTCCTCGGGCTCCGTGCCGACGGGGCAAGGAAACCGCGAGTGCCTTGTGTTACCTGTGAAAACCTCTGTTCCCCGATCGATCCGGAGGGCAGTGTCCTACCATCTGGGAGAAGCCGAGGGGAGTGTGCCGGTCTCGAGAGAGACGTGCGCTGACCTTCCCGTCTCGGTCTGGTCGATCTCCGCTGGTAGTCAGGTCTGTGACGGACGGACCGACGCTGGGCCAAGTGCCAAATTTCCGACGGAATTGCGGGCATGCTCACGCTTGCACACCGATCCGTGGAAGTCGAGATCTCTTGCCAGAAACTGACAATACTGCTGCGCGGAATTGACGGAGATGAATGACCGTTCCTCACCGAGCACAGAGATGGCTGACGAAGCTTAATCTCTTGAGAGCAAAGGGAAGGTAAGAGGGGCCTCCCTGTTCGTCGGGCTCCGAGCCGACAGACGAACGAATAAATAAATGAATGAATCAATCAATCAATCAATAACGCTCTCTGACGGTGGACGTGGCCTTCACCGATGACCATGCTCATTCAGGAGGACGGCTTTCATCGAGACTTTGGCAACAGAAAGAGAGAAAGCAGTTTAAAAACTTTGCCCGATCGGACAAGGCAGGTCGCGAGAGGGCCGGCAGAGAGACGATGGACACGCGTGGCGTGGCAACAAGAGACATGCGAACCCGCGGTTCCGTTGTAACGAAAGTCAGAAGGCAGCGGAGAGCGCGTGCGGTGGTCCCGAGTTTCGGCCGGCCGGTGTGCGTTTCCCTCGCCCGGGTACACCCTCGCTGCTTCCTCTCCTGCCTAGACCGGAAGGCGGTGGTCGCCGCAGCCGTCCGACTTCTGCCTCCGCGCCTTAGCTCGGGTTGTCCTCGGGCGACACCCGCGATTTCCACGTCAATGGCTGGGTTGGCAGTCGCACACGATTCTCTCGGCACATCTAAGCGAACGAACAGAGAGGTGTCTGTGGCGCGTACGTGGGCCCAGGGCGCGTGCGGCTCCGCGACACACACGTACAAAGCCCCTTGAGCACGGCAAGGGGCATGTCGGCTGAACCGAGCACCAACCTACCCCGGCGGCGGGGAGGCCACGTGCAAAGGCGGCGCAGTTATTTGCC